>NC_089773.1:10880000-11002500 GCF_040412425.1 Macrobrachium rosenbergii
TGGTCCTTAAAATTTTGACCACAGAAGCCTGAAAAACTGTTTAGCTGTTTACACATGCATAGACCTATTTCTTGTCATCTGAAAAGTATATTTTTTACATGCATAGGCCTATAGCTTTTCATCAGAAATGATGATTTGAAAAAAACGCTAATAGTAAATAATGTAATAAAATATTATAGATGCTCTGTTGTTTACAAATCTATGGGCCTTAAAAAAACAAAAAAAAAAATTTTTTTGTGACATTACGTAAGGGTATCAACCTCCATATCACTTCATCTTGGCCGTGTTCCTTTTTGGCCTAACCTTGGGAACATTTCAGAGACCTCAGTTTTTTTTTTTTTTTTTTATTAAAATTTTTCCCACACCTGCTGAGAGGACTCTTATGTAACTCGCAAAGTACATTTGCATACGGTGTTAAAAGTGATTGTCGGCTTCTCAAGGCTGTGAAACGCGTTTCCGGTGTTTGTACGTTTGTGTCTGTGTTCAGTACGATTTAAATTGTTCTTTGTTAGATAAAAATCGTTTTAAGGAATTTGAAGGAATGTCTTGGAAGGTAAGGGAGTAATTGGACGTTTCTCTTAGTCTGTACCCCCAACCATCAAAGTGGGGCGTAGTACCATCATTGCACCTCACGTGGTACACTGTATAGTCTGACAATCGTTTTTCATAGTGCAACTGCTCAAGGTTTTTCTCCTGTTACACCTTTAAATTAACCTTTTTATTGTCAATTTCCAGCGCTGGATGACCTCATAGGTCCCAGCGCTTGGCCTGTGGCCAAAATCCTGCATTCCATACCATTCTACCTCACTCAGATCTTCATCAGCTGAATCTGTCATTCAGAAAGCTTCCACAGTACAGACAGATTCAGACACTCAAAGTGACCTCATAACCAGCAAATCCTGCAGCTTGCCGAAGAAGCTAGAGTGTTAAATTTCGCGTCAGCAGAAAAGAGGTCATTACTGCCCTGTTATTAGGTCAGTAATGACCCAGCTCGAGCAAATGCCTTTGCAAACAGGTCAAGAGTGTGGTTGCTTCGCTGGCGCAAGCAGGTTGGGTATTTGCTGACGTTAGCACGAGTCCTCTTTATAGTGCCGTGTCCAGTTTCCTTCGAATTCCTGTGATAATTGGTGTGGATGCTTTGGAATATGAAAGTAAAGTGAAGTGAAATATGTGGACTAAGTTTTTTTTTTATAGAAATGGCCAATTTTAATATTTTTTTAGAAAGGGCCAATTTTAATCTATTTTTTTTTAGAAAGTGCCAATTTTTTTTTTTTTTTGGAAAAGGCAATTTTAATGTTTTTTTTTTTTTTAGAAAGGGCCAGTTTTAATTTTTTGAAAGGGTCTATTTTAATGTTTTTTTTTAGAAAGAGGAAATAAATTTTTTTTTAGAAAGGGGCAATTTTAATATTTTTTTAGAAAGGGCCAGTTTTAATATTTTTTTTTAGAAAGGGCCAATTTTAATATTTTATTTATAAAGGGCCAATTTTAATTTTTTTTTGTAAAGGGTCAATTTTAATAGTTTTTTTTATAAAGGGCCAATTTTAATATTTTATTTATAAAGGGCCAATTTTAATTTTTTTTTTAAAGGGCCAATTTTAATAGTTTTTTTTTATAAAGGGCCAATTTTAATATATTTTTTTAGAAATGGCCAATTTTAATATATTTTTTTTTATTTTTGTTAAATTTTTTACGATTGGCTGCAGAATTCTTTGAATATGAACCTTCCCTGACAACGGATTGATAACATGGCCACAAAATCCATACCAGGCGACTTACCCATTACCTGACAGTGGATTCATATCTAAAAACCTACCCTTACCAGTGGCAATGTTACCTGACAACGGATTCTTATCTAAAAACCTCTCCACAACTGACAAGGGACTGGAATCTCACAGCCATTCAGCCAGTGACAATGTTACCTGACAGTGGATTCGTACTCGACAGCGGAATAGCTATTATAAGCCAAAGGCGTTCCATTGATTACCAATACCGGCCCAGATCTGAGCGAGGCCGGTCATTATAATGCAACCGGATTTAGTGATCCGGATACGGATAATATTACTTTTAATTTTACAAAAAGAATAATATGACATGACGCACTCTGTAGGCTCAAATGACTTGACATTAACTAGACATTTGATATGATTCTTATCCTTACTCATACCCAAATTATATAAACCAGTCAATAAAAAAAAGCTTCATTTGAGATGACACGGTAACAGGACTCTGCTATTGTCATGACAACCGCATGACATGACACGCCCACTTTTACACCCTCGCAACATGATTTTGCGTTATACGATTCAGAATGACTGCGTCATACGTAAAAAAAAAAAAAAGTCATTCTATAAAAAAAAAGGGAAAAAAGTAAATTATCTTATGATTTGCCGGAGGACGCAATTTGCTTTCGTGACTTAAGAGTCGTATTGCTTGCGATTCCGTTCTACAGTGTCATTTTATTTCTTTGTTTACTTTTACGCAGGCTTGCTTTTTTTGTTAGTTAAGTATTTTGTCTTGTGTTAGGTCGTTGTGTATTGCTTGTTTATTTTTACTGTTGAAATAAAAATATCTATATAAATTTTTCAATGATGCATCTCCGAATCATGTTGGATTTGCGAATGTCGTTTGTCAGTCAATGTTTTTGCGTTGTCAGTTCCTGGTTTATTTTTAGCTTTATTCTGTGAAATGATTTTATAATTATTTCAAACCTTGTTTACTGAATCCATTCTGCACAATTTGTTTACCAAAAGTTTATCTAAAACTGTCACTTCGATAAGTGACTTTATTTGACTCTAACTCCCCCTACCCCCGAGGGCAAAAGATGCTACAATGTATTTCAAATCTTTTTAGCCAACTCATCGCTTCCAGGAAAGACTCTCTCTCTCTCTCTCTCTCTCTCTCTCTCTCTCTCTCTCTCTCTCTCTCTCTCTCTCTCTCTCTCTCTCTCTCTCGTTCGTAATTTTGATGTCATGGCCGTTGTAAGACCAGGTGTTATTAGTATTCGACTGTGGCAAATAGTAATTAATGGTAGATCATGTGATATCTAAGAGCATAGGATGGTTTAATGATAGAATTACAGGTTCATAAGTACTTTCTGGCTTTGAATGTGATGTGTGTGTTTGTTTTGTGTTAACAGAAATACGATATGTATAATAAATAAACATACATACATTTATATATATATATGTGTGTGTATGTATGTATATACGTAACGCCACTGACCCCTTGTACCCGTCTTATCAATAAGGATTTGAAGAAGGTAAGAAGTTGATCTCTCAACCAGACAAATCAGCAGATTAGACTTAATCGAGATGTCTTCTTATCAGTTGAATATTGCGTCTTTAAAATAAAAATGACGCAGAATGGAATTCTCATAATAGTGGATGAAAGTTGCGAGTATGTGAATATAGTTGTGTATGTTTGTGTATGTGTGTGTGTGTATGTGTGTTTCTGTTTGTGCATTTTCTTTTCAGAGTGCCATTATTATTATTATTATTATTATTATTATTATTATTGTCAAAGTTATTGCAATCAGTATTCCAACTGTTCATTAGTATTAATATAATCATCATGATTATCAAATGTTATCACTTATTTATCATTCTAACGGATCACTAATCTCAGTATAATTATGATTATCATCAAAATTATAATGAGTTTAATATCTAGAAAGCACCAGAGAGCTTGCAAGCAAGATGCAAGTGAATGTCAAGGCATTTGTTACGGGTTTGACAAGCTGTTAATGAGCTCTCTTTAGCCAACGTTTGGGAACTTTTCTGCACAGGGAGTTCATCCGCAATTTAGCAGTTCAAGTATGGATGAGTCAGTGAGGTTTAATCTTTGCATTTTTCTGGGAAATTTTAGTTAATGACCTTTGACCCCTATTGACCTAAGCATCGAAGTAATTTTCAAGGTCAGACCAATGACCTCTATTGAGTGTAATGTCGTGTTCTGCCTCACGTAATTCTTATCAGGCTTTGTTGCCCAGACTTGGGCTAAGGTAAGACAGTCTATTTATCACTGTAATGGGTTTTGCTGTCGGTGTAAAAAAAAAGTGCTTGCTGGCACGAGAAGGTTTTTGAACTGTCAGATTGTATGCGCGTGCTCACACGCACGCACACACACACATATATAATTACATTTATATTATGTTGTGTATTATTCATATAATGCTAATTGGTCAAGTGGTATGGGTTAGTAAAACATTATATTTAAATAGTTTTGTCATTAAGTTTTGTTTATGAAAGATAGTGATTTGTTAAAATTGCTTGTATGACGGCCGTGTCAAATGCATTTTGAAATGCAGTTTGGTCAGAATCTTTACATATGCAAAAAGGCTGTCTTTGGCAGAAGGTGAATTTACCAACAATACTAATATATATATATATATATATATATATATATATATATATATATATATATATATATATATATATATATATATATATATATATATATATATATATATATATGTAATATCTCAACAATCCTAATTTGTCAAAATACACATGGTCAACAGGACTACTTTGCCAAAACACAATTTTTTCAGCAGTACAAATATTGTGGGAATATACATTTTAAAAGCTAATTTCTCTAGGAAATAAAACTCGCCAAAAAAAGGACTTATGGATTTACAAATTCGCCACGAACAAAATCCCTATTCCTTAAAAACAAAAACAAGAACAAAAAACAAACAAAAAGGTACGGAATCGAACGAAAGAAATGGAAAATGACAGAGAGAGAATGTCTCACATCTCTTGTTGGATTATGGGAGTACCTCATGGTAGTATTTGAGTGCCGTAAATATTTGTTTTTATTGCAATATGCCACATACCAACCCTTTCACCTGGTGCCTGTTGTTTCTCTCTCTCTCTCTCTCTCTCTCTCTCTCTCTCTCTCTCTCTCTCTCTCTCTCTCTCTCTCTCTCTCTCTCTCTCTCTCTCTGCCTAGAGGTTCCCACCTCCTGGTAGAGAGAGAGAGAGAGAGAGAACACCTTACACCTATTTTTCTCTGCTCAGAATTTCCCACCTGGTAGGGAAATCGTTTTGAGGCTGGAAACTATTGAATAAATAATATAGATAGATAGACAGATATAGATATAGATAGATAGATAGATAGATAGATATAAAGAGATAGATAGATAGATAGAGAGATAGAGGCAGAAGAACAAAGGAGTTAAGAAAGGTGTGCCGAGATTTGCAGGCGTGGAGGCAAAACAAAATTGAGTAGCCTGGGGAGAGACAGGGTTGACTAGAAGACAAACCTATTCTCCCCTCAGGCTCTTAAACCCAAGGTTACCAGAGAGAGAGAGAGAGAGAGAGAGAGAGAGAGAGAGAGAGAGAGAGAGAGACTGGAGTCAAACTTGTAATTTTTATGTGTGAAGGAAGATTTTTTTGTGTATGTGTAGGTGTGTGTGTGTGTGTGTGTGTGTTTGTGAGGGAGAGAGACCGACAGACAGACATACAGAGAGAGAGAGAGAGAGAGAGAGAGAGAGAGAGAGAGAGAGAGAGAGAGAGAGAGAGAGAGAGAGGTCATAAGGAAAGCTGGTTTTTTGTGTTTGCAAAGAAGCAGTATTTTTTCAGCAACTCGTGTGTGTGTGTTTGCTTGCTTAGGAGAGAAGAGAGAGAGAGAGAGAGAGAGAGAGAGAGAGAGAGAGAGAGAGAGAGAGAGAGAGAGAGAGAGAGCAGTACGTGAAGGAGATTCAGTGTGATTGCCTTCAAAAGGTAAACATTAATCTTACTTATATTGAATCATATATATGCTCTAATTGGCAACTTATGCTCACGCATGCGCAGACGGTTTTGTGTGTGTTTGCGTGGCAAAAAAGAGGGGGAGAGGGAGTAGTATATTTTTAACTGTATATTCCATCAAATATTCTGGATAAAGGTTGATAAAAAAGATAAGACGTTGCACATTATTTATTTAGACATTCAAAGTGGCGGCTGGCATTTATATGCCTTTTGTGCATATAAATTGTTAGATAAATTGATAAATTGTTAGATTCTTTTACCAACTTTGTGAATGGACACACCTCTCTCTCTCTCTCTCTCTCTCTCTCTCTCTCTCTCTCTCTCTCTCTCTCTCTCTCTCTCTCTGAACGACACACTAGTGAATTTACAATCGGGCATATAATTCTAATTCAATGCTTAGGTCTACACAGACGTATGTAATTGAGAGAGAGAGAGAGAGAGAGAGAGAGAGAGAGAGAGAGAGAGAGAGAGAGAGAGAGAGAGAGAGAATTTATGTACCATTTAAAAGATTCTACAATGTTTGTCATTTTGTAACTCGAGATTTCTTGAATGTTTGAAAGAGATTCTAAAATTTTACCATTTTGTAGAGAGAATGAGAGAGAGAGAGAGAGAGAGAGAGAGAGAGAGAGAGAGAGAGAGAGAGAAAGGTAGGTAGGTATGTAGGTTCCTTCCCTCCTGAAAATGAGGAATGCGGCCGTGTCCTTGCCCTGCATTTTGTCACTGCCCAAAAGTTTGCCCATTTATATTTCATCGGTCCCTGGAGAAAATGGCTGCCCGGTTCGGTGTCTTTGCTGTCGAGAGATTTTGTGATCGAATGCTTTATATCTTTTAGGTGCGTCGCTTTTAGCGTTTATTTTGCATTGGTGGGGTGAGGTTGCCGGCCCTACGCCCTGCCTGTTGGATGTTACACACACACACACACACACACACACATAGACATAAATATATAGATGAATTTATTTATTTCACCACGCACCTTATTCTCTATAGAAGGGTTGTCACCAGGAGATGTTACCCTACTAGTATTTATTTTGCGTATATGGGGTGAGGTTGCCGTCCCTACGCCCTGCCGCATGGATGCTCAAAGTCTTATGTGCCGAAGTTATCTGCCTTTTCGCCCTAGAACGGTAGCTCCTTATGCTGTCAACCTTCCAGTCTTCACTAATTCTTTAGGAATGAGGTTGCTAGCCCCACACCTTTCTGTAACATAGTTGCTACCCACTGTACTCAACTAACAACCAGCTGTACAATGAGCAACTTGGTAAAAATCCGTAGTGGTCGGCTGGTAGATGTAGATGAATTCTCCCTTATGCCAGCACGGGCTCTTGCCCTAGGGTAGGCCCAAATGTGATAAGAAGTTTAATCAATATGGAGGCCTGGTGTGCACCTATGACCTCTGAACAACCAACAGAAATATAAACTGATAATGCATCACATATATATATATATATATATATATATATATATATATATATATATATATATATATATATATATATATATATAATCACACTGACAGGTGACTCACACACACAAGTACCACAAGGATAATAAAACTGTATGTCAATGTGTCTAGGACATTTTCAAGGGACGTCCCATTCCATGAGAATTGAATGTCATTGGCAGGACTGTATACACAACATAAATATATATATATATATATATATATATATATATATATATATATATATATATATATATATATATATATACCCAATGTGTCCATACCCGCAGGCCCAACGCCAGGTAGGTCAGTCTAATGAGTATCCCAAATATTGGCTTTGATGTGGGCCCACTCACCATAAAGGTTATTCTAGTAGTCTACATGTCATGTCAGGGTATTGATTCTCGAGGAATGTATGTGCGCGCCCGGATTTGTCCGTCACGCTTTTATAGACAAAGGAGAGTATGGGTGACTGATGGTGGCGTGTGGCCATGAGAGAGAGAGAGAGAGAGAGAGAGAAAGAGAGAAAGTTTTTGTTTCTTTTTGCCATAGGTTATTTGCGTTAAGGATTGACTTCTTTGACCCTGAAGAGTAAATATAAAATAATAATAATAAAATATTTGACAGTTTGGTTATACAAATATGGACGGGTATACATTACCTAATTATTTTTATTTTCTGTGACAATAAACTGCGTATGTAAATGATTATTTGTAATTGTACTCTGCTCTTTTAATTGCTTGTATTTTGAGAGAGAGAGAGAGAGAGAGAGAGAGAGAGAGAGAGAGAGAGAGAGAGAGAGAGAGAGAGAGAGAGAGAGAGAGAGAAGCTTTGTGCTATACTACATGTTTAAAAGAATTGTTAAAATACATCAGCCTTTTTTTATCGACAGTTCGTGAAATGAGAGAAATCCTTAAATGTTTGTCTTTTGTATCGACAGTTCGAATGGAGAGAGAGAGAGAGAGGAGAAATCCTAAAATGTTTGTCTTTTTGTATCGACAGTTCGTGAATGAGAGAGAGAGAGAGAGAGAGAGAGAGAGAGAGAGAGAGAGAGAATCAATGTAAAAGGTCACTTAATGTCAAATGAAATAGATGGTGAGAGAGAGAGAGAGAGAGAGAGATTAATTTATGTGGAAGGTCGATTCAGTTCAGGCTATTCACTTCTGCTCTTAATATCTTTCAAGTGACATATAACTTCGAAAAAACATCTGGTGTATCAGTTAAACTAGTTGCTAATTTATCATTGATTTTACTTTATTTTTTGCCATTGGGGAGTTTTATCTTAGCTACAACTAAAATATTCAACTGTTACAACTAAAATATTCAATAGTATATGAAATCATCTGCACTCCTAATATTCAAGCGAGGGTCAAATTCTCTCTCTCTCTCTCTCTCTCTCTCTCTCTCTCTCTCTCTCTCTCTCTCTCTCTCTCTCTCTCTCTCAGGGCTTATTTCCTTTTAGATCCCCCTTGGGATTATACTGCCCCAAAATGGAAAACTACAGTATCTGCAAAATTTTCGAAATTGACACATGCCACCCATTGGCCTCATGAAACACTAATACACAAGTTACCGCAGTTTCAGAATGATTCTTCAGTGCTTTCCACGAGTATTTTTAGGGGGTCCAATTGACAGTATCTGCAAAATCAGTAGTAAGGCAAGGGAGTCTCTTCCATTCATAAATGTTTTTCCAGTTGGAGATTTAAAGAGAGAGTCATGTTTCAAGAACCACTTTCGATTCCCGAGGATTCTGTTGGTTACCTGCCACCGCGTGGTCAAAACGTGTCTCCATCTACCCCAGTGACATTACTGAAGGCCTGGAATCGATTTCCCGAAGGACTCGCGTTATTCCAGGCGTTCTGGAACTCATTTCTTTCGTGGAAATATCCGTATGTGCGTGTGTGCGTGCGCAGTCGGTGGCTTCCATGTCCCAGACCCACTACGGTACTTTTCCAGTCTTCCAGGCTGAGTTCGTCGTTTTCTATGACGTAATTTTTTAGGGGCGACTATTCCAGATTGTTTAGGTTAGTTTATCTCTCATAATCGTACTGCGTGTTTCTTAGACGACTGTAGCAGATCGTAGCTAGGTCGTGAAAAAAAAATACACACACACACACACAAATAGAAGGAGCCCATAAAAACGTCAAAATGTGGAAAATAAAGGCTATATTTCAGAGACCAAACTGCCTCTCTCCTCAGGCAAATAGTGAACAGAAAATATTTCACAGTATATGTATATATATATATATATATATATATATATATATATATATATATATATATATATATATATATATATATATATATATATATATATATATATATATATGCATGCACAAATTGCATCTCTCTCTCTCTCTCTCTCTCTCTCTCTCTCTCTCTCTCTCTCTCTCTCTCTCTCTCTCTCTCTGTATTGTCTTGCACAGAGAGCAGTTTCACTTTCTCTCTGACCTAGTGGCTGGGATTTTATAAGATCACTTGCTCCCAAGAGCCTTTTAGAGAGAGAGAGAGAGAGAGAGAGAGAGAGAGAGAGAGAGAGAGAGAGAGAGAGAGTTGAGCTAAATTAAACCTAGTTCGACAATGTCATTTATTTTTGTATATATACTATACAACCAGTCACTCCATTTTTCCTGATATTTCCCTAAAATTTAGTTTATGCTTTCAATTCCTCATAGAAGGAATTACCTTTGTATCATAATATTATATTATAATTGCCTTATAACTAAATAACTTAGTATTATATTATAATTGCTCCATATCTGAATATTATTTTATAATCGCCTTATATCTTGATATTATAATATAATTGCCTTGTTTTAATATTATAATACAATTTCTTTATAACATATTTTAGTATAATTTCCTCGTATCTTAATGTTATTATAATCCCATTGCTAGAAATTACACTGATTCCCTAAATGGAATCTTAGTTAATTGCGTTTTGAAGGTAACCCGTGTACCGGTACTTCCAAGTTCAGGCCTTTTAAGCAGATACCGTTTTGAGCCCAGGACGTTCTCTCTCTCTCTCTCTCTCTCTCTCTCTCTCTCTCTCTCTCTCTCTCTCTCTCTCTCTCTCTAAACCTATGTGGGCGTAATCTGCTCATAACCAGTCTAGGCTGCATCAGACCTGTTTGCAGGAAAATTTTAAAAGCGTGATCTTGGGTATGGAGAGAGAGAGAGAGAGAGAGAGAGAGAGAGAGAGAGAGAGAGAGAGAGAGAGAGAGAGAGAGAGAGAGAGAGATGCATATATTATGCATATATATATATATATATATATATATATATATATATATATATATATATATATATATATATATATTAAATGGTAGCCCTGTGTTTAAAACGACCCCACTTTGTAACAGTATTACGTCCTAAGTTAGACATTCAGTGACCACAAAGTTTGTAATTCTACACAAGTAATGCTCTTTGTAACAGGTTTCAATTAACCCTTAGACGAGCAAGTGGGTCTGCTCCATGGTTTTTCCACCATTGCTACCTTTCCGCAGCGGAAAATGGAACATTATAATGAAAATGTAAGCGATTAATAATGTACGGTGCTTCCACCAAATGAAAACTATTCAATTTTTTGAGAAAGGACCTGGTGGGTCTGCCCCTTTCTCAACCCTCTCTAGTGTATTGCACTTTCCTTTCTTTCCTCTGGCTATACATTTATGTATCCCACTGTTGTATCGTTCCTTACGGAAAGCTGACTTGCCGGAACGCCAAATGTATCCTTACAATCAATCAGTTGTTCCCTCATTTTTGTCAAACGTGCGTTTACACACACAAAAGCATTTGAGTTGTAATACTGCCTACTGGTTTTTCTGCCTATTACTACTACTGTTACTATTGTGCATTAGTAGAAGTGCAATATTGACTATTCAGTTAGTGTTACAGATACTGTGGCTGGTATATTGGAACATTGTTAGCAATCAGCTTTGGTTACTGTACACGAGAATTTGCCAGGTTTCGTGAAGAAATTATTTTATGCCTTTCTTATTTGCTATTTTAAATGAATAGGAAAACGACATTGTAAGTAGGTAGATGAATAAACAAGTAGATAAATCAGTCGATCAATAAACAGATTAGCCTCGAATCAACAGAGGTAGATGAATAAACAAGTAGATAAATTAGCCGATCAATAAACAGACTAGCATAGAATTAACAGAGGCAGATCAATAAATTGATAGAGAGTTATGTAACCCAAGGAACGCACTATGGGAGAGAGAAGTTAATTTCTAAAAAAATTAGACAAACAAATAAATGGCTTAAATATCTCTACTGGCTGCCAAACTCACAGTGTCCCAGAGAGGCAGGAGGAATACCCACTCTCTCTTCCAGAGAGGAGTTTCCCAAAACCCCTTTCCAGGTACAAGAGTAGATTACGCAACCGACACAGTCTCGCGTTCCAAGGCTACACGGACACCATGGTTTGCCCCGCTGAGGCCATACGAACCCGAATTTGTAAGCCCGGTTCCAGGAACCCGCCGACTCTTCCTGGCAGGACGCCCAAAAACAGTCCCCTGAGAAAGAAAGCATTTTCAACGTTTTCCCAGTGTGTGTCATGGAGTACTGGAAACGGAGAGAGAGACAGAGGTTAAAGAGGTCTTTGCAGCCATTCCAGTACTGGAATTATGAAGTACTGGAAACGGAGAGAGAGACAGAGGTTAAAGAGGTCTTTGCAGCCATTCCAGTACTGGAATTGTGAAGTACTGGAAACGGAGAGAGAGACAGAGGTTAAAGAGGTCTTTGCTGACATTCCAGTACTGGAATTATGAAGTACTGGAAACGGAGACAGAAGTTAAAGAGGTCTTTGCAGCCATTCCAGTACTGGAATTATGAAGTACTGGAAACGGAGACAGAAGCTAAAGAGGTCTTTGCAGCCATTCCAGTACTGGAATTATGAAGTACTGGAAACGGAGACAGAAGTTAAAGAGGTCTTTGCTGGCATTCCAGCACTGGAAATATGAAGTGCTGGAAACGGAGAGATACAGAAGTTAAAGAGGTCTTTGCTGCCATTCCAGTACTGGAAATATGAAGTACTGGAAACGGAGAGAGACAAGTTAAAGAGGTCTTTGCTGACATTCCAGCACTGGAAATATGAAGTGCTGGAAACGGAGACAGAAGATAAAGAGTTCTTTGTTGCCATTCCAGTACTGGAAATTCTGGAAATTGTAGGATTTGCTGGAGTTTCTTTGGAGCGTTTCCGATCCCATGGAATCGTGTGAGCATCTCCGGAATGTTTAGTGGGATTATAAAGTCCATAAAGCGAGTGTTCTTGGAGTTTATCTTATCCAAGTTCTCGTAAAAGATGCGTTTTAGAATGTTGGTAAGAATGTGTAGTTATCATAATTGCTGCAACATTATCATTGTTATTGGAAGTACCTTTTTGTACACAACAAATTGCAATGGTGTATTCCCACTTAATGTTTGACAGTTTTTATTTCAAATAATCATAATTGAAGATAGGCTTCAGGTGATGCTAGGAAGTACATCTGTGTACAGTAGTAGAAAGTACACTTGTGTACAATACTAGAAATTACTCTTGTATACAAATACCTCACCGTTGAAAATATGTTTCTGTTAATACTGTCATGTAAACTGAGTATTTACTGCAATAAAACTGACGATTATGGGTATACAGGAATGACAGTACACAGGTGAACACCTGCTCCTACTGGCAAATCTCCCCCTCCCCCCCACCAACCCCCACCCTTGAATAAACTTACAAATTCTGGCCTAATTCCTTCTCAGTCGAGGGAGGTTAGACCAGTCAGCGTGACTAGGACAAGGATTGAAATCTTGTGGAAAATCTTGGGCGGCCGCGAGCCCCCAGTCGTTTGTGTGTATGCGTGTGCGTTTGTGGGTGTGCGTGCGTGTGTGTGTGTGTGTGTGTGTGTGTGAGAGAGAGAGAGAGAGAGAGAGAGAGAATGTTTTCCGATGATTATGACAAATAGCAACCCACCCCTTGCTTACAAACTCTTGCCCGAGCAAGAACCGGTTTCTTCTTGAGTCAGCTCTCTCTCTCTCTCTCTCTCTCTCTCTCTCTCTCTCTCTCTCTCTCTCTCTCTCTCTCTCTCTCTCTCCCCGAGCCTTAGGATTTGTATGACGAAGCAGCTTCCAAAGAAGACTTTAAATAACGAAGAATAATATTTCCTTTTGAGTAACTCAGGATAGTTCAGGGTTGTACTGAAATTTTCGAAGAAAATGCATCTTACATTCTCGACTGGGTTGTGATGTAACACCCGACGAGCCACAGCTTCCTGATATTCACTCTTACAGAGGTCTGCAATTGTTACTAGTTTAGCTTTGGTGTTCTCCGTATCTGTGCTTACGCCCATAAATGAAATTTGCGTATATATTTTAGACGAACTACCTTAATTCAGTCTCATATCCAGTCAGATCCTTTGCAAGGTTTCACTATATACCTCACTTTTTAGTTTTCTCCAAAAGAAAAAAGAAAACTATTTGTCTGTCCGTCCGCACTTTTACTGTCCGCCCACAGATCTTAAAGACTACTGAGGCTAGAGGGCTGCAAATTGGTGTGTTGATCATCCACCCTCCAATCATCAAACATACCAAATTCCAGCCCTCTAGCCTCAGCAGTTTTTATTTGATTTAAGGTTAAAGTTATCCATGATCGTGCACCTGGCAACGCTATAGGACAGGCCAGCACCGGGCCGTGGCTGAAAGCTTCATGGGCCGCGGCTCATACAGCAATATACGCTGTACAGAAAACTCGATTGCGCCGAAGGAACGAGAGCATTCTGTTACCTACCTGTTCTGTTACCGATTTCGTAAGATTGCGTTCTCTCATTTGCATTCCGTTCCTCATTGCCGTTCCATATTTGAACAGGAACTCCGATCTCTTGCTTGTTACTTAAAATGAATGACGTTATGTGATTCTTGGTCTGAATTTTAGCTGAAATCTTTATATGAGATCTTCATTAACTTTTTTTGTGGGCCTTTGAATTAAGGTCTGATACTTTAACGTCTGTTGTAGTCATTGGTATTTTCGTTGTTCTTATAAGATATTTTTTTAACTTTGGTTCAAAATTGTCGTGCGTTGACTTATTTCTTTTTATTTCCGGAGAGAGAGAGAGAGAGAGAGAGAGAGAGAGAGAGAGAGAGAGAGAGAGAGTTGTCAGGAAGTTTTTTTAATTAACGGTTTAAAGTTTGGATTTAAAATTGTCATGCAGAGAGAGAGAGAGAGAGAGAGAAGAGAGAGAGAGAATTTTGTAACTTTGGATTTAAAATTGTCATGCATTGACCCATTTCCTTTCATCTCAGGAGAGAGAGAGAGAGAGAGAGAGAGAGAGAGAGAGAGAGAGAGAGAGAGAGAGAGAGAAATATCTTTCCGTAACCTTCTGAGATAACAGGAATGCAAAATCTCTAGACAAATATATCCCAAGCGTCGATAAACGATAGAGTTGAAACATCATATCAGTTTTAGCCAAAAAGTTTTGATACCGACTTGTCAACCGCTTAGTTTCCCAGCCTCCTGACCTAGTTTTTACTTTTTATGATTCATCATGACTGGCTTAAACAGGATTCTGGTATTCATCTGTTAGAACAGACGGACAGAACGACTAGTGTAATTAGTTATTTGGGTAAAAGGGGACGGTCTTTAACAAAAATCAAGCAGCAGATAGGGAATATCTGGCAAGGAAACTGACAGAAAATGTTATAAATGCATTGACAGGTGGACAGTAAAGGCAAGCAGACGGAATTGCCAATAACCCGATCAAACTAGCTTGATATCTGCAAATGTCGCGAGAATTTGCCCTTCTTAATGTGGAGAGATTCTCTTGAGACTCACTGGCTGGCGTCCTCATAGGCAGGCTTCTGGGTCTCAGAGTATAACCTTTTTTTTTAGTTTTCTGTAAAAGAAAACTATTGTGCCGGCTTTGTCTGTCCGCCTGCACTTTATTCCGTCCGCACTTATTTCTGTCCGCACTCTTTCTGTCCGCCCTCAGATCTTAAAAGCCACTGAGGCTAGAGGGCTGCAAATTGGTATGTTGATCATCCACCCTCCAATCATCAAACATACCATATTGCAGCCCTCTAGCCTCCCCAGTAGTTTTTGTTTTATTGAAGGTTAAAGTTAGCGATAATCGTGCATCTGGCAACGATATAGGGTAGGCCACCACCGGACCGTGGTTAAAGTTTCATGGGCCGCGGCTCATACGCGGAATAAATCGAATACCTGCAATTTGATAATAATAATAATAATAATAATAATAATAATAATAATAATAATAATTGGATAGTAAGAATGATAGTAATTTGATGACAATAATGGTAAAAATTTGATGATAATAGTCATAGTAATTTGATAATAGCAATGATAACAATAATAATAATGATAATTTGATAATAATTTGATGATAATAATGAAAGTAACTTGATAATACAAACAGATAATACAAACAGAGAAAGCATTTAATAATAATAATAATAATAATAATAATTTAATAATAATAATAATAATAATAATAATAATAATAATAATAATAATAATAGCAGTAACAGCAATAGCAGTCTGTGTAGAGGCGTACACAGGAAAAAAAAAAAACAGTAATCAACAAGTTTCTGTAACGCACGGCTGTGTGAGTCTGTGAGACCCAGTCGTCTGGGGGAAGTAAGTTAGTAGGTCAGAGTATACAAATTCACAGTACTTTTCTTTCGTGTTTTTTTTGCTATAGGATTTGTATGTGGGATAGTCACGGAATATCCTCGCCTCTGGAATGTACGTAGGGGGGGAGAGAGAGAGAGAGAGAGAGAGAGAGAGAGAGAGAGAGAGAGAGAGAGAGAGAGAGAGGGCAGGGGCAACTGGCTTCTGATGTATTGTCATGTTTTGTTAGATGATTTAGTATATATGTATGTATGTATGCGTGTGTTTGTATATATATATGTATGTATGTATATATGTGTGTGTATGTATATATGTGTTTTAACATATATATATATATATATATATATATATATATATATATATATATATATATATATATATATATATATATTTATCTAATGAAGATTTGTAAACTTTTGTGTGTGACTGTGTGCTGCCCAGTCAGACACACCTTACTCTAGGTCTCTCTCTCTCTCTCTCTCTCTCTCTCTCTCTCTCTCTCTCTCTCTCTCTCTCTCTCTCTCTCTGAAAAACCGGCCGGGGACTGGTCCCGTAAGCAGCCAGAGACGTAGAGGAATGTAAGACAAAATGCAGCTGTAGGTTGCGTTGTTCAAAAGAACCTTTCAAAGATTATTACGTTTTATATTTTACTTCCTGCGATTATGTCGGCCGGAAGTTATGTTTTACCTCTTTCTGCCTGCCTTTTTTTTTTTTTTTTTTTTGAAGTCTGACCGAAAGATATTTTGAGAAAGAATTGATAGACTTGATGTCTCATTTTAACAAGTAAAATATGCGCAGAAGTTTCCTCGGCGCAGTCGAGTTTTCTGTACAGCGTATAATCAAACCCACCAAAAATAAATCTACCTTTCGGTGGCCTCCGTATAATGCTGTATGAGCCGCGGGTCACGAAACTTTAACTACGGCCCGGTGGTGGCCTGTCCTGTATCGTTTGCCGAGATGCTTATGCAGGCAGGAATCACAAACGTTTTGAACCCTCTTTGAGATGAAGCGCAGCATTTTTCAAAATCACTGAAGCAATGAAGTCTCGAGCTTCACTCAGGCACGGAATCATCCCATGTAGAATGAAGCACGGAATATTTCAGCTACTTATTGAATCACTTTTATGAACGAAAAGGTAAATTTACGCTGCAATGAAGCACAAAGGGATGACAACGAAACGAAGCACAAGAAATAAAAGCAGAATGAAGAACTGGTGCTTCTTTCAGCAAAGCAGCGGAAAGTTTGAACAACTTGGCCACTACCTCTTGAATTGCACAAGTAAAGGGTAAATTGATGTCATTATGCAATTTGGGGAGATGGACCGGAAGTGAGAGAGAGAGAGAGAGAGAGAGAGAGAGAGAGAGAGAGAGAGAGAGAGAGAGGTACCCCGTGATATTTATAGACATAATCTTGCATAAAATATGAGCCGCACGCTTCAGGAATTAATCGCGAATGATCCTTGCATTATGCAATGCAAGAAGCGAATAATTGCAAATTATAATCCTACGCATTTTATTGCGTACCCAGGAACTGAATACGCATGAATAAAACATGACAAAGCTTCTAGCGCACGATAACTTTCTATATTTGTACGCCATCCATTCATTCATTTGTTATGAAGTATGATCATTTTAGTTCCACCGCGTCGATGCTATGTTTATGTCGTGTTGCCAGATGTACCATAATTGCAAGCTCATGGTGATATCGATTTTAACGTCAATAGTAAGCGTGGTATTTTCTCTCTCTCTCTCTCTCTCTCTCTCTCTCTCTCTCTCTCTCTCTCTCTCTCTCTCTCTTACGGAGCACATTTGATCTACCATAGCTTCCCAATCTCAATAAAAATCACGGGGTCGAATCCTTTGTGTACCAGTGATTCGATAAAATTAGGCAGTTAGGGTTCTTTGAACTCCGGAATTTGCCTTCTGTATTCCTTTTAAGAGAGATAAAACGGTCAAAAAGATGTCCTCTCTACTACTGCCATTACTTCAAAGCTATCTGATTGTTGTTTTCTTATTTACTTGCCAGAAGAGAAAAAAAAAGAAGTATAGACTGATTCACAGTCTCGATAAGGAGATAGCATTCGCGAACAATGCCATTGAGTAGGAATTGTACTTTGTTTTTGTGTATTGTTTTAATAAGTATAAGTAATAGATCATCTCTATTATTATTATTATTATTATTATTATTATTATTATTATTATTATTATTATTATAAATACCTGAGATTGACAGCTGACAGACTGACAGACGGGAGACAGTGAAAGGATTTGTTTCATTGGCGGGTGTCAGCGAGATGACATTCCTCCGTGTGACATTTCGGGGTCAAAGGCCGCAAGATTTATTGAAGAAGATGTGTGAGTGAGAGAGAGAGAGAGAGAGAGAGAGAGAGAGAGAGAGAGAGAGAGAGAGAGAGAGAGATTGTAATTGAAACTTTACGATTTGAAGAACTCTCCTTGAAGAACTCCTTATGAAAAGTTTGTCTTAATACATTGAGATTAACATATATATATATATATATATATATATATATATATATATATATATATATATATATATATATATATATATATATATATATATATATATATATATATATATATATATATTCTCATTTAGGAGCCTTTTCAATATCATTAATCTAATTCATCATAAAACACGAATATAACAAAATGGAACATGATAACGGGTACCGCAATAGCTAACCGATTATTGATTTATCGATACGCAGACCGAGTTTCTCTGTCACCTTTTCCTAATTCTCCTTCTTCTTTCTTTTGCAGGTGAGAACTGTGATATAAACTGATAAGAGACCAGAAACGGTATTTGTAAGTAGTGAAGTACTTTTAAGGTTTCCAAGATTTTTAGTGTTCTGTAAAACAAGATTATTGAGACGGCTATTTATCCGTCCGTGCTCACTGTATGAGCAGCGGCCCGTGAAATTTTAACCACGGCCCGTTGGTGGCCTGGCCTATATCGTTGCCAGATGCACGATTATGGGTAACTTTAACCGTAAATAAAATAAAAACTAGTGTGGCTAGAGGGCTGCAATTTGGTATGTTTGATGACTGGAGGGTGGATGATCAACATACAAATTTGCAGCCCTCTAGCCTTAGTAGTTTTTAAGATCCGAGGGCGGACAGAAAAAGTCGTCACAATAGTTTTCTTTTACAGAAAACTAAAACCCACTTAAATTTTAAGTATAAATGGACCAACATTAAATTAGTGCCATTTTTGGGTTCTTTTGAATATGTATAGCTTGATGGGTTGGTCGTTTCAGATTTGAATTTTTAATTGTATTCACGAAGATTAGAAATAAGATGATTTTATCTTGAGGAACTTTGGAATTTTCCTTCTTTCTTCTGTGTTCCTCTAGGCTCTATAGCCCTCCTTTTATGTAAGTACTAAGCCAGTTAGGCAATTATAAAATCAGAAAACTTTATTATTATTACAAAAAATATTAGCAATTTCGTAAGCTTACAAAAGATTCTTTAGTCAGTATGAATTGTATGTAAAAATGTAAATCATTTTTTGTTACAATAATTTAATTTGTATCTATTTTCGACAGTTTATTATTATTTTTTTTTTACTAAATAAAGGTAGTAATAGTAATATGACAATTAGTGCATATATGATTTTCCTGTTCCTTAAAGTAACTGGAATTTTTAATGTGATTTAGAAAAACGATTCTTATGAAACTTCGCTGTGATATAAAATGCTTAGTCATGTCTTTGTTTATTGTGATAAATTGGAAAGCTGTTTTGTTATTCATTCTTCAGAAGCTGAAGAGTCATCTCTCTCAGAGAGAGAGAGAGAGAGAGAGAGAGAGAGAGAGAGAGAGAGAGCTTACTTAGAGAGAGAGAGAGAGAGAGAGAGAGAGAAGGGCGGGAATATGTTAAGGTTGATATCTATATATATAAGTATATATATATATAATTTTTATATATATGAATATATATTTTTATAGAATATATAGAATATACAAATATATGATTTTTATTTTACAAATATATATATATTTATATATTTATATATATATATATATATATATATATATATATATATATATATATATATATATATATATATATATATATATATATATATATATATATATATATATATATATGTATGTGTGTATAACAGTCTGTTGTTTACAGAGATATCATTTCTGTGCTTGCAACATGATTTTGACTAATCTTTTTTTTTTTTATAGTGCCCATCACCTCTCTCTCTTGGGATGACCTAGTTTTTATGTTGATGGCTCGTGTTTACGTTCGTCAAACTTCTTTTTTTTATAATCATAACACTGAATGAGTTTAAAGGTTGGTGCAACGTGATATCCTCTCTCTCTCTCTCTCTCTCTCTCTCTCTCTCTCTCTCTCTCTCTCTCTCTCTCTCTCTCTCTCTCTCTGCAGAGCGAAAGATAACGCATAATGCCATCTTTATATTTTGTACATTTATGTGTTTCAGTAGGTTGAAAAATATAAATGTAAATTCTCTCTCTCTCGCTCTCTCTCTTATATACTATATATATATATATATATATATATATATATATATATATATATATATATATATATATATATATATATATATATATATGTGTGTGTGTGTGTGTGTGTGTGTGTGTGTGAGAGAGAGAGAGAGAGAGAGAGAGAGAGAGAGAGAGAGAGCAGAGAGAGCAGCTCTTCATTACCATGCTTGCCACAAAAAAGAACATCTAAGTTTAACAACCAAGTTAAACTCCCTGGCAAGGTTACCCATCACTAAACGTGCTGTTACGCTCCTCTAACGAAAAAAAATGTAAAAAAACAAAAAAACGTTGCAGGAGTTATCAGTGGAAGATCCGTACCCAGGTACTCTCCCAATCATTCCATTACGAACGGTGGCCCCCCGACGCGCTTTGTCGAATTTCTGAAGGGCTGCCTTTGTGCTTCAAATTGCTTTGCAAGTTCTTTTAAGTATGCGGCAAAGCAACTATACTGTAGAAAGAAGGGTCCTTCCTATTTGCTCTCCAGGTATGGAGAGAGAGAGAGAGAGAGAGAGAGAGAGAGAGAGAGAGAGAATTTTAGATTATCGGACGAGTCACTGTGATCCTAGTATGGCCGGGCGGGTCCTCACGCAATTTGCAAATTTTAAAGGGAATAAGAGTCCCGTTGTGGACCTCTGGACTCTCCAACCAACCAGCAGAGACGTATATATGGCAGGAGCTGCGATATGTCTGTAGCTAATTGTCTCTCTTGCAGTCTCTTTCAATCTCTTGCAATCTCTCTTTTGGGATTTGGGATTGAGATCACGTCCCATTGGTGAAAGTTGCTCTGCAAAAAGGATTGTCGATACAGCCACTGAGTTGTTGGTGTAATTAGAATTTTTTCTACCTTTTTTGTTACTTTTTTTTACCTTTGATTGTTATTCCAGTTGCCTTATTTGTCTGTGCTAGTTAACGACCAGTCTGTTAGTTAGCCGGTCTGTAAATGAGATTCCTTGACTGGTAATGGACTGAATTTTAAATTTTTTTTTTTTTGTCTCGGGTGCATTCGTTTGCCGTGTTAGTTCTGCGGTTTTTTTATAAGTAATATAATTTAACCTTTCTGTATTTCCCATTACCTTCCGTTACTTCTTCCTAATAAACACCATCTTCTGTATAATAATCATAATAAAAATATTGGTACATATCTGTCGTCGCTTCCACGCCAAAATCCCCAGGAAAAAATGGCTCTCATTTCCTCGCGGATAGTTCCTGTCTTATAAGATTCTTTCCGATGAGTTTCTGGAGTCTTGTCCTGGAATGTTTTTCTCGCGTTTCGACCTCTTTCTTAGTATTGTTTTTCTTGTGAGAGTTCCCCAAGGCGAGGTTTTTTTGCCCAGTGGTGTCGCCTGCTTGGTTGGTATTACTAATTATGGTTAATGACTGTTTTGGTGGGTTCATCTTTTCAAAGGAACATCACTACATCCTCCTCGCCCGAGAGAGAGAGAGAGAGAGAGAGAGAGAGAGAGAGAGAGAGAGAGAGAGAGAGAGAGAGAGAGAGAGAGAGAGAGAGATATTTTAAGCAACTTCACTACACCCCCCTTGAGAGAGAGACACAGAGAGAGATTTCAAGAAACCTCACTACGCCCTTCTTCCCTGAGAGAGAGAGAGAGAGAGAGAGAGAGAGAGAGAGAGAGATTTTCAAGCACTTCACTACAGCCCTCACCCTTTGAGAGAGAAACAGAGAGAGAGAATTTAAGAAACCTCACTACATCCTCTTCCCCCGAGAGAGAGAGAGAGAGAGAGAGAGAGAGAGAGAGAGAGAGAGAGAGAGAGAGAGAGAGAGAGAGAGAGTCGAATGATTCGCCAAATTTGAGCACCCCGCGTGGGGTATATTGCCTCGGGCATGTATTGCGCGCTGTCTGTGCATTTGCCTTCTATTGAAGAGGGCATTTCCCGCCCCATCCCTTAAGTAGGTACCTAAGAACAAGTTTTTGCAGACACAACCAACCCATGGCCCTTCCCATGTGCCCAAACACATTGAGACACCAACCGTACCCTGCGGTACTCCCCTAGTTCAAGGGCCACCACCCATATACCCTGGGGACCTCCCCCAGCTCATACCCAGGCTAATCCTCTCATGTGCAGCCCTTTCCTCATGGTCAAATCTTAAATTTGTTGGTCAAGATTGCCCCAAGGGTGCCCTTGGTGTAGTTAGGGCGTTTAATTATATTTTTATATGTGTATTTATTTTTTTATATGTTTGTTTCTATTTTATTTTATTTTTATTTATTTGTGTATTTAGTAATATATATTTTTATTTTTATGTATATTTTTTTTATTTGTATATATTTTTTTTATTTGTGTATGTTTTTATTTATTTATATTTTTATGTATATTTTCCTTTATATTTTTACTTTTTTGTATTTTTATTTATATTTTTATATTTTTATTTATTACTAATATTGTTGACTTAGAACTTCCCACAGTAATCAAGTTTTGTGACTGCAAGAATTTTTTTTTTTTTTTTTTTGGTTTTGAGGAATTCAGAATTTTTAAAACAGTAGAAGAATTCGTGTTGTATTTGACAGAGGAATTATATTATACTGTATAACTTCAAGGGTAGAAGAATTAATACTTTGCGTATTACGGTCTTAATGGGGTTATTTATCTATTCATACATATAAGATGGGCATTAAAATAATCTGGATAATTCCGAGAATTGAATTCGCATAAATTCTGGCTGAGGTGAACTTCTGTTTATGTTTTGAGAGAGAGAGAGAGAGAGAGAGAGAGAGAGGGCCAAATCAACTCTCTATTAAAATAGCTTCCTTTTTTAAAGGGTCCAAAAGTTTTCAGGTAGAAATAAAAATAGTGATATTTTACTTCAGTATTAATGTAATTCTCTCTCTCTCTCTCTCTCTCTCTCTCTCTCTCTCTCTCTCTCTCTCTCTCTCTCTCTCTCTCTCTCTCTCTCTCTCTCATTTTTGAGGGTCTAAAGGTTTTCAGCATGTAATGGAAACAGCAACAGTATTTTAGTTCAGAGAGAGTACTATTATTTTAAATTAATAATAGTACTCTCTCTCTCTCTCTCTCTCTCTCTCTCTCTCTCTCTCTCTCTCTCTCTCTCTCTCTCTCTCTCTCTCTCTCTCTCTCGTGGCCCTCCTAGGTGATAAAAGGGAGGATAGCAACAAAAGAACAGAATTCGGGTAAATCACACCAAATTGGACAATTGTTGGGTATGCGCTAACCCACCCTTCCAACTCCCCCCCCCCCCCACAATACCCCATACCCCCGACCTTTAACTGCTATTCATGCGTATGAAAGATTTGGTGTACCTTTTCTCTCTCTCTCTCTCTCTCTCTCTCTCTCTCTCTCTCTCTCTCTCTCTCTCTCTCTCTCTCTCGATGGAGAATTTCATTTTTGAAAGAACAGAAAGTTATAATACTGTAAAATTTTAGTTCGACAATTACACTTAATATGCAAAGAAAAGGAACTCTCTCTCTCTCTCTCTCTCTCTCTCTCTCTCTCTCTCTCTCTCTCTCTCTCTCTCTCTCTCTCTCTCTCTCTCTCAACTGTTTGTAGTCTGAAAGTAGATTTAACGCTCTTTCAATGCCCTTAACGATGGTATTGTTAGAGAGAGAGAGAGAGAGAGAGAGAGAGAGAAATATGATTCGTAAATATGATTCATATCTCTCTCTCTCTCTCTCTCTCTCTCTCTCTCTCTCTCTCTCTCTCTCTCTCTCTCTTTTTGTCTTGACATAAATTTCTGTTGTTTGAACCGGTTGTCCTTGGACTAGGGGGGTGTTGTTGTTCCAGGCGTGTGCTTGCAAGGTGATGTTGTTTCAACCCCTTCTCAGTTTAGCGAACTTTCGTTCCATTTCAGCGTTGCAAAGGAAGTTGTTTTTCCATGTTGTTGGTGTGTCTGGCGTTGCACGGTAGTGTTGCCTCATCCCTCTATGCTTTAGTGAAAGGATGTTGTTTCTTGTTTGTTGTTTCCAAGGGAAGTTGTTTCACTCTTAATGTTGGAAGGAAAGTTCATACCGTATTCACAAATGTTTTGTATTTTGAATTTTTTATGAAGAATAGTTGTATAAGTCTTTATCTGATTGAGAGAGAGAGAGAGAGAGAGAGAGAGAGAGAGAGAGAGAGAGAGAGAGAGAGAGGCTATCTATACCTTTACCTCTGCAGTCCTATGGTATGCAAAATAAATGTCTATAAATTAAAAGAACGCAAAAGAGAGAGAGAGAGAGAGAGAGAGAGAGAGAGAGAGAGAGAGAGAGAGGGGGCTATCTATACCTTTACCTCTACCTCTGCAAAATAAATGTCTATAAATTAAAAGAACACAAGAGAGAGAGAGAGAGAGAGAGAGAGAGAGAGAGAGAGAGAGAGAGAGAGAGAGAGAGACCTTTATCTATACCTTTCTCAACAGTTTGGTCATACAAAATAAATGTCATTTAAAAAGACAAATTGAGTTTACAAAGAGAGAGAGAGAGAGAGAGAGAGAGAGAGGGGCTAGATACCTTTACCTCTGCAGTCCTATGGTAGCAAAATAAAGCCTATAAATTCTGAAAGAGTAAACACAAGGAATAGCGACTGAGTCGAGGAGAGAGAGGCTATCTCATACCTTTGCCACTTGAGAGGTCAAAATAAATTTATAAATTAAAGCCTACGTACCTCAGGAGGTTAACCTAGAAAAGGGGTTTAGAGAGAGAGAGAGGGCTAACCCTACAAAATAAATGTTATAAATTAAAAGAACACAAAGAGAGAGAGAGGAAAGAGAGACCCTTGAGCCTTGCGATGACGTGCAATAACGTAAACATGGTTAGCCTGTAAGATTTAACCTCTAGGACGATGACGTAAGAATCACGAAGATGATTGTGCAATAGGAAAAATGATGATTATCTCCAGTTAGCAGCTTACAACCTGTTAACCTAAAAAGGGGGGTTTAGCCTCCAAGGGCTCTCTCTCTCTTCTCTCTCTAAGGTTCTCTCTCTCTCTCTACTCTCTCTTGCGATGACGTCTCTTAAACATGGTTCTTTTAGATTTAACCTAAGGACGATTTTGCATCCAAGATGATTTGCAATAGGAAAAAATGATGATTATCCAGGTAGTCTCTCTCTCTCTCTCTCTCTCTCTCTCTCTCTCTCTCTCTCTCTCTCTCTCTCTCTCTCTCTCTCTCTATCATGCCTTTAATACCCTTGGACGAGGTGATTCTCGAAAACTTCGAGACTTCACATTAAATCAAACCTATTACATGACTTAACGAAGCTGTACATTTACGTATAAAAATTTTTATATTTTTCTTGCATAAAAATTAATGTTTTCTCGTCATTGATTTATCGATTTACTTTTCTTTTTTTTTGCTGGGCAGAGGAGGCCGGTAAGTGTATGCGCATTTGACACTTCTCTTGTTTTGTTATATTATCTTCAGAGTAGGTTTGGAAATATTGGCAGTTGGGTGGTTAATAGCTATGATATTTGAATGTGCATTGAAATTATAAAACTTAGCAGGCAAATGTTTCTAATATTTGTTTTAAAATGTTTGTAGTTGAATCCGTCGGAATATTAACAGTTAGTAGGTTAATTTGTTATTCAAAGAAGTCTTGCTAAATATTTCTATGCATAGGTTCTGAACATTTAAAGTCAGATAATGTTTTTGTCCTAAATTTTTTATTTCTCTTAAGTATTCTAGTTTAGTTTATATTTATGTTGTGTCTGTGTTATGAAACTGATAAGTAGTAGGTTAGTGTTGATATTGGTATTGCATTGCTTCTGTGTTTAAACGCTGGGTGTTCATGTGATTAATGGTTATATAAATTCACTTGTGTTTTTATATATATATATATATATATATATATATATATATATATATATATATATATATATATATATATATATATATATATATATATATATATATAAGCATTAAGCTACAGATGTCCTTTAATACCCAATTCACTCTTGATGGCTGTGTGGTTTAATGCGTCACTGTAGTCCTGAATTCTTGTTCTTCCGTGGTTCGAGCCCAAGAGACAGCGAACTTGTTATCAACTAAAAAATTCCCCTTCGGGTAACATGTATGAAAATATATTATTTCCGAGGGAGAGACAATTAGATATTAAAGGACATTAATCCATATATTTCTTCAGTTACCTCCTCTTACTTATTGAATGTTCTTATAAATTATTATAATCATAAACAATAATTTTCAAGCATATGAATTGTTTGCGTATAGCATTATATCTACAAATAACCCTTTATAGCATTCATATATTTTTGCAATGCAGTGTTATAATTTTTCTTACTTTTTTCCAGCGACAAGGAAGTGCTGACCCAGAGGCACCCCAGGCCACGCTCAGAGGCAAAGTTATCAAATTCGGATGGCTGGAAGGAGTCTATGTGAGTATATGTCCGTTATTCTCAGTCTGTGAGGTTTTTAACTTTAAGGAAGAAGTTTACATACTTAGCTGGAAGAGTGTACGGTAATTGATTATATGTGGCGTGAATGTTCTTCATTCTTGTTGTACGGTATTTTTTTGTGACAGTTTGTAATAATTGTATTTGTGTGTGTGTGTGTGTGTGTGTGTGTGTGAGTGTTTTTGTGACAGTTTGTGATGTTTTGAGAATGTGTTTTATGTTCATGAAAATAGTTGTGTGAGCTGTGATTGATTATTTGTGACATGAATTCTGTGTTTCACTTTTAAGGTGTATGTTTTTTGTGTATTTTACATGTGTGATGTTTGAGAATGTGATTTATATTCATAAAAACAGCTTAATTTATTTGTGTGACAAGTTAATTTACTGCCAAGAAAAATACGCACGTATTTTTCCCGCTGCATTTCAAAAGAAGAAATCTCCATTTAACCTCACTTGTTTGTAGAACATAGTTTCCTGCCTGACCCGTGAGGGGGGCGTAACCCCCCGCCCACCCAAAATCCTACATTTTCCTACTAGCCCAAGGATACCAGGAAGTCTCCAATATGTGAAGACCCAAGGTTTGTATTCGCGTAGGAGCAAACTACAAATTTTAGAGTAATTTGTAGTTTATCCTGTCCTTCCATTCTCCTGCCCCCCACCCCACCCCCTTAACACTCCTTAAAATCAAAACTGCTCCTTGCTTAATGTTTTGGAAGCTGAAGTAAGCTACAGTAGGTGCCTTTAAGAGCATTTTGTTTATATTATTCGGTAAAAATATTTACATAAAAATAGAAATGCCGTAGTCAGTATTCGTTCCGCTGCTCTGTTCATTCATTTCTTGACGGCAGATTAATTCTTGATTTGAATATTTAAATTTATTTTTTTGAATGTGGTGAAATGGTTGCGTAATGTCCCCAATGGGGAGGTATGGTTGGATTCAGAATGTGTGCAGTATTTTGTTTTATTGTTGGGAAAAACAGATAAAAAATCGTAAGTATACGAGAGAGAGAGAGAGAGAGAGAGAGAGAGAGAGAGAGAGAGAGAGAGAGAGAGAGAGAGAGAGAGTTTTCCTTCACAGTATTTTATTGTTGAGAAAGACAGAGAGCGAGAACTCCTTAAGTATGAGAGAGAGAGAGAGAGAGGAAGGAACATGTCCACTGCAGTAACATCACTCAAACCCCAAACTGTGTCTTCTCCCCTCTCACCTGTCCATCTCTACCTGACAGATGAGATGTCTCCTGAACATCTGGGGTGTGATGTTGTTCCTGCGTGTCTCCTGGATGGTGGGACAATCAGGAATTAGTAAGTACCGGGAAGAAAGTATACACAAATGCGATGGTGTCTTATTAATGTTAATTTTATTTGGCCATTCTCATCTGCTGAATTTTCTGACCACCAAAGGTCTCTCCGACTTTCGTGTGAGAATTGAAATTTCATAACTAATAAAGATTTGTTCAGCTCTCAATTAAGAATATATATATGCACTCCAAGTTATTAATAGTTATGTAAATACATATATGTATGTACAGCATGTACATTGTTCTAAAATACTGTTATGTTTTCTTTTCAGTCCAAGCGCTGATCATTGTCATATGTGCAAACCTCGTCACAGTCATAACAACTCTCTCCATGTCAGCTGTCGCAACAAATGGTCGGATACAGGCAGGTAAGAAAAAATAATCATTATAATAATGTCTTGTTTATTTCTTCACTCCCTCCTATCTCGATGGCGTCAACACTCACGCCTGTATTACAATACAAAATGTAATTGGAATATAATTATTTTTAACATACTTGGGTGTAGGAAAGCTGTTTTAACCCACCTGAGTGGATTTAATGACTCCTTGCTTGTTTAAAGACTCACACGTCAATTAAATGACAGCAGAATTCATGTAATGCGTCTCATTCAGAAGCTTGATTTTCTTGAAGTCTTCATATCAGAAAACCTTGACTTTATGTCTGTGTTTATTTTAGAAAATTCACGAGTGGAGTTGATGTATCAATCTCGTCTGATTTCAGGTGGTGTCTATTACATGATATCTCGATCACTGGGACCTGAGTTTGGCGGCTCTATAGGTCTTATGTTCACCGTAGCGAACTCCATTGCTGCTGCCACCTACATCATTGGTTTCTGCGATTCCCTCAAGGTAAACGACGGGGGTAGTAGTGCCGTCAGTGCACCTCATGTGGTGCACTGTAGGCATTACTTAAGGTTCCTTGCGGCGTCCCTTGGACCCCTAGCTGCAGCCTCTATCATTCATTTTACTGTACCTCTGTTCATTTTTTCTTTCTTCCACCTGACTTTCCACTCTCTCTGTTTCATAGGACAACTGCTAAAGGTTGTCCTTCTGGTACACCTTTCAAATCTTCTTACTGAATGACCTCATAGGTCCCAGTGCTTGGCCTTGGGCCTAAATTCACTATTCTGTTATGTGAACTGGTGAAAGAGACTTCTTGATAGTGTTTATTGCAATGTCCAAAACATTCTGTACTGTACTAGAATTCCCTCCCCTTTTTTGTTTTTCGTGATTTGCGTGACCCCTTGTTTAAGAGGTGGGTCTGTTGCCTCATTCCCTCCACCCCCCACCTTATTTTGCCCCCCCCCCAGATCTAGGTTAATGGAGGACATGAAGTAGATGTTTCTATTGACCTTCAGTCAGAAAAATAGCCAGTCCATGGAATACCTTTGTTTTCAAATGTCATTCAAGTCTGAAGAGTAACGGGTAATGTTGAATGGTTCCATGGCAATAAAGCAAACTTTACGCAATACATAAGATGATTCCGAAGAATTCAGTCTAAACCTGTTTGTGTTTACTGAAAAATCTGAAGTCTTACCTCCAAAGATATTCAAGTGCGGTCTTGCATCATCGCCATTGAAGGTTTCTCTTACAGAATCTTCCTTTCTCTTTTATAGGATATGTTGAAATATGAATTTGACGGCACAACGGTAATCGACGGCGGAGTTAACGATACGAGAGTTGTCGGCACTGTAACGTTGGTGGCAGTGTTAGGTCTTGCTATTGTTGGTATGGATTGGGTCACTAGGGTAAGTACTGATGTGACTGTAGTGTTTAAAGGAACTACATTTATCGTTGAAAGTTTCGTTGATAAAATACTCTAGGATAGATGCAGAGTTGGGAGACAGGGGATATTCAGAGTTACTTGTGTCCGGGCACAGCGCCCCAAGTTAGGTTCGGAAAGTAAGACCTGGTTAGGTCAGGACACGGCATTCTGGGAAAGGTTAGGATGTCTTGTGCCTAACCCTGTCTCCCTAATCTGCAACCGCTCTGTATTTTAACAGTTAAGGATTACAGTATTTAGGTTTGGAATTGATTTGTAAAGTTTATAAATGATTCTCTCCACAGGTCCAGATGGGTCTCCTATTTCTGCTGATCGGGTCGCAGATAGACTTCATCGTTGGGGCATTCATTGGTCCAACCTCCACAGAAGAAGAAGCTCAGGGATTTTTAGGTTTTAATTGTAAGTTTCAGAGTTGGATTTTTGTAGGCCTAGGGGATGGAACAGCTGAGCATAAAATACACGCTACCAGTGCGCCATTTCTTGATCGATTGAGGTTATAATATTTGTGAAATTTTTAGGTGTAGTCATTATTTCTTCAGAGCAATGAAGCTCTTACTTTTACGCTGAAATCATTTATAGGTAGTTACACAATTTTGATTTATGGTAAAAGTTATTTTCGTAGGAACTGAAGGCACTGGTTCTTAGTTAATCAAAGAATTTAGAGTGATAGGGATCAGAGGTAAAAGATGAAAATCCAAAAGAGGGAGGCAGCGCAACTTCGGGCTGAAAGCTTGCCGCAAAGAATCTCGTAATTTTGTCTGTGGTCTTCCTTGCAAATTTTGCTGTAGGTGGCCCTGCCGTCCTCCTTAAGGATTATACTTGATCTCCATCGGTTTTTTTAAACAAAGGTCCTCATTTTCCATTGCAGTGGAAGTCATCAAGGAAAACGTGATAGCCGACTATCGTAGATTTGAAGGCAGCAATCAAAACATTTTCAGTGTGTTTGGCGTCTTCTTCCCTGCTGTAACTGGAATTGTTGCTGGTGCTAATCTCTCCGGTGATCTGAAGGTACGGTGAATCTCTGTTTGTCACCAGAAAAAAAAAAATTACAAATCGGGTTTTATAACTTGAATGTAAGGCGCAGAAATATCTGTTTTGACTGTCATCCGTTCGTATATGTTTGAATGGTGATGTGAGATTCTGTTTCAGGAAAAATATTTAATTGTCACTTGTGAAAAAGTTAAATATTTCCTGTAACTGCCAAGTAAATACACTTTCAGGCCATTTAACTCATGAATTTTGTGTGCTACAGTTTGGCCTTGTCATGTTAAAGAGTTGTTTTGCCACACTCTTCTTTGTATTCATCCTAAAGTCAATCTTAATTCTGCTCTGTGGCGGGGAGTGTGTATCAGAGTACCAATTGCAGTATGAGTAAAATATTTGATGTATTTATTGCAGTACTTTTATCTCGTATTTTTGTCCCACAGGATCCTGCTGTGGCTATCCCAAAGGGAACCTTGGGTGCCATTTTTACTACATTCATCACCTATATTATTTACCCAGTTTTCTTGGGGGCAGCCACTCTTCGTGATGCATCAGGTAGGTGCTTCTTTTTACCTGTTCATTCCAGGCTTATGTGAGTCTGTATTAACCCTTTTGCATTTCAGTCAAGGTGAATTTAGAACAGCCCTTCTCCATCCAGGAACTAGTGTTCCTATAGTGTTCATATGTGTCAATTGTTTTTATTATACTATATCTTTTACTCACTCAAGTGGATTTTCACTTAGCCACATAACCTGGCACTGTTCTATATGCCGGTAAGGTCACAAATTTGACTGTGTGATGACATGAAATAACAAAGATAGCTCAAGGCTACCTTTGTTATTTCGTGCCTTGTCTTTTTGTATCCCTTCGCGGTGTGATTAAATTTTGTTCTCTTTCACTTGTCCATCCATTTTCTGCTCAACATAATTTGCTTTTTTCTTTTTCTCTTGTCCTATGTTGCGTAGATGGTATTGTCAGGTTGTGGAATTAGTTTATTGGGAAAGTATATAAGGTTACCTCAAAAAGAAACATTAGCATTTTGATTTTAAAGTCATCTTATTTGAATGTTCAGCTTTTGGGGTTTAGCGTTCCTTAACATGGAAGTTGCAAATCTTCACACCCATTAGCACAATTTATAATCATGGAAAAGGTGCCAAAATAAAAATTAAATACTTTTATTGGTTTTTTTATGTTATTTGTGTAGTTTTCAAACATTCAAGCTCACAGTAGATTACACTGTGATGATTGAAGAATATAGTGTTCCCTCATGCATGGATGTTTTTGAAATTTCTTTGAGAATGTAAGGTATTTTTACTGATAATTTGTTGCATGATTTTCTGAAAATAGGGTTTCTTGACATGTAAATACTTGGATTGGTAAACTCATCCTTCTAGGAAATGACAGTTGCAGAGAGTTCTGCTTCAGAAATAAGCTTACATTCCTCATGTATTTCAGGCAATGTCACTCTGTATGAAAGTTACATAAATGAAACAAGTGAGGAAGAGTACCACTTCAGGGACAACCCAGTGTTCACCAATCAGTCTTGCAACGTAGGGGAACCAGGCGACGAGAGAGAACCTTGTGAATATGGTCTCCAAAACAGTGCTCAGGTGAGCTCCTTGCTTAAATGTAGTTGGTTCCGCTATCTTCAGCTGAATCCCTGACATGCCTATTGTATTTAAATTTCCTAATTGCCAGAAAAGTGGTTGTTATTGGTAATTATTGCCAAATTTTGTTTAGATCTAAATACCTATGCTTTTGATATGGTTTAAGTGACTCTTAAAAACATTTCTGAATCCCAACAGGTTATGGAGCTGATGGCAGCGTGGGGTCCTCTGATCTATGCTGGGTGTTTTGCCGCCACTCTGTCTTCAGCTATTGCGTCTCTTGTCGGAGCCCCTCGTGTCCTTCAGGCGTTGGCCAAGGATAAACTCTACCCTGGCATTTTTCTTTTCTCAAAGGGCTATGGTGCCAACAATGACCCCGTTCGTGGCTACCTTCTCGTTTTTGTAATCTCGTTGGGTTGCATCATGATAGGTAATGGTCGTCTTGTATGAAATTTTACTCAGTAAATACAGTAAATGAAGACTCGTGATAAGAATTTACGAAATGACATAGCTTTGCTAAGGTACATTCTAATGCACATGTAGTTATGTTTGCTATGTAAGGGATCATTGGGTATGTTTGTCAGAAAAGAAAGAAATGATTAAGACTGCGCATTTACCAGTGAAATGCTTGTGTCTCCAAGATTAGGAAATCTCACCATGCTCTTCTCTTCCCCAATTCTCATAGTTTTTGTCTTTAAAGAGGCAGGTCAGTGCTGCTTTTAATGCTGACCTCTGATCTGTTTCTGTATCCCTTCCCTTATTTGTTTCTGGTAGACCGAGATATACAGTATTTATAAGAGATTAAATCTTTTTAAATCTTTCAACCTTCTAGTATTTTTTAAAATAAAGATAAGTTTCCAGTGCATCCATTATAACTTTACGTGTGAGGGCTAATTAGTGTAAAGCCCACAATATTTGGATCATGACAAAACCATCTAAAATGACATCAGTCTTGCTACTGCATTATCTGTTTGTACAACAGCATTGAATGACATCGTTGATTCAGATTTTTAATCACGGCAGTCTAAGAACATATCCCATCGGTGCTTCGTCCTTTACAGGTGACTTGAATGTGGTGGGAACACTGTTGAGTAACTTCTTCTTGGCTTCATACAGCTTAATCAACTTCTCCTGTTTCCACGCTTCTCTTATCAAATCCCCTGGCTGGAGACCTGGCTTTAAGGTGAGTGGAGATATTTTTGACTGGATCTGATTGCAGTTTATGACTCTTTATTATCCTCAAGACCGTCACATTTTTAAGTTATGGTTTTAGGACTTTTGTATCTTTGTTTAATCTTCTAAAATGGGCAGTGGAATATATACTGAATAGACAAGAATAAGTACAGTACCGTATAAATGCCGTTTCAGAAAGAAACCACTTGCATTTTCTATAAAGCTAAGGTTTTTGTTGTCCTTTGAATTAGGGAATTTCTAGAACGATGGACTGTACATTAAATATAATGCTTATCCATATTTACAACTTGGAAGATATGATCTGTCATGTCCAGTTAATATGGTTGTAAAGAATTTTAGAAATCTCCAAACTCAGTTCTGAATAGGATGGTTGGAATTCCTCATCAGTTTTGATGTTGGTGTGTGATGTTCTTTCTGATTAGCATATATTATGAACTCTGTCTTTAGCATACATTGTGAAGTTCAGTATTTACACATCATACTTGGTGGTAAGCGTTGAAGGTGAAACGAGGACCTTCACCCTGGCAGTTAACATAGCCAACCAGACACTCTCATTCATATTTTGCTTTAAGATTGCAAGAACATGATTAGCATATCCATGCAACTACTGTCATATAAGTCTCTTTCAAAAACAACAGGGAGCTTTAGTTTTCTTGAAATAAGCATTACGTAATAACTTATCAGAGAAAGATCCTAGATCCAGGTACAGATTTTCATAAATTTACATGTTTTTATAAATTTTCATGGGAGAAAGAGAGAGAATATAGAATTTAGGCCAAAGGCCAAGTGTTGGGGGGGTCTATGAGGTCGTTCAGCGCTGGAAGGAAAATTGACAGTAAGAGGGTTTGAAAGGTATAACAGAAGGAAAACCTTGCAGTTGCATAATGAAACAATCGTTAGGAGAGGGTGGAAAGTAAGATGGAAGAAAGAAAATATGAATGGAGGTACAGTAAAAAGAACGAAAGCGGTTGCAGCTAGGGTCCGAACGAACGCCGCAAAGACCCTTAAGTAATGCTTACAGTGCACCACGTGAGGTGCACTGATGGCTGGTATAAATTTTCATAAATTTACATATGATTTTCACAAATTTACCTACATTTACTTATGACTTTCAGTACTACAATTTGTGGGTCAGTCTTGTTGGCGGACTTCTGTGCCTGATAGTCATGTTCTTGATCGATTGGGTGATGGCACTGGTCACGTTTGTCGTCGTCATAGCCCTCTATCTCTTTGTGTCGTACCGAAATCCTGGTAAGTAATTATTTTAAGTATTTTTTTTAAATGTCTTTTTCTAGGACACAGCCACCGAGACAATGTCTTATACAATTTATACATCTGAACCCGTCTTTCTTATGGTTTTGTTCTGGCTCACAACCAATATAAGACTATTTTTTTAAATGCACCCTTTTTTAAATGATTTAGTACATTGTATATGAATCTGTATTTCTCTGTATTGCATATGTATTATGTATCTCTATATGCCAGAGTCCTGTTAGTAATTAATGCCAGTAGAATACAGAATCAGAATATAACAAACTAGTGAATTAGGCTAAATTCTCTCACAGGAGTTGAGGATTTGTATTTGAAGTCCACTAAGAAAAACTTCTGCATCACACTTTGTAAATAAATAGGTTAAATTTCTAAATGTACATACATTTATCGTGATGCATTAATTCTTGAGGTGGCCATCTTTGATTTGTTTAGATGTGAACTGGGGTTCTTCAACACAAGCTCAGACTTACGTGACTGCACTCAAGGCAACACTGGATCTGGTATCTGTAGAGGAACACGTCAAAAACTACCGTCCACAGCTGTTAGTGCTGAGTGGTACAGCCGGTTCTAGGCCTCCACTTATTGACTTTGCTCACAGCATCACAAAGAACATCTCATTACTCTCACTTGGTCACGTCATTCAGGTGAGTTCTGGTAGCTCAGTGGTGGTGTGCACAAAATTTTGTGTGTTGATTATCCCAAAGTCTGCCAATCCAGGTCATTTGTCACCATGTTTTTAAGAGCCCAAAGTATTACATGTAAGGTTAGAAGACATAAGCCTGTTTGAGAGTGGAGATGGGAGATTAATGAGTCAGATGAATATGAATATTTGTAGTTTGAAATTCGTCTTTTTAATGCTTGAATGAGTTGTCCTGCTTTTGTAACTACAGATCCTTGAGTACCCACAAATTTTTGTATAATTTGAGTCAGTCTTTCTGTTCTTTGATTAACGTATTCAAAAAGATCATTTGAAGACGTTTGAATTGGCAAATAAAATTTTGCAAATTCAAGTGCAGTATTAAGGACAGTTGTTTGCCGATAAGTAAATTTTAATTAAACACATTCAGTGGTTTGATAAATATATGTACTGTATCTTGCAACAGTAAATTAAAGTGTGTTGAAGCAGACAAATTCTAGTTGAATGAAGTTTGCAACAAATATTTAACAATGCTCGTTCTTTCACAGGGACCCCAAACTCAGAGAATCCGCAATGCGCTGACCCGTCAGTCTTACAACTGGTTGAGCCGTCACAAGATCCGCGCCTTTTATTCTCTTGTAGAAGGAAACAACTTGGAGGAAGGTTCCCGTAGTCTATTCCAGGTTAGTGGCTTGTACTTTATTTTTATGTACAGTATTTAATTATTATAAAATTCAGTTCTTTGTGTTGTGTTTACAGTACTGTTAAGTATTTAAATTGGATTGGAAATACATTTGGTGGGAAAAATACAAATTACTTTAAAACTTTGTAGTATCATCATCATCATCATTATCACAATTCCAATCTAGTACAGTACCCCTTCTCTGTAACCTTGCATTCCTTCTGTCTGTACATTCTGTAACTTCCATATACTGTATGCTTCGTTTCTAACTACTCTTGTGCCATTTCCCAGCTCCTAACCATCATAATCTTAATAAAAAGCATTAGTGTAAGGAGTTTTGACTTCATAGAAGATGATAAGAAAAATTTCTGCCTTCTCTTGTAGCTTGTTGGTTTAGGAAAACTGCGTCCCAATATGGTTCTTCTCGGATATAAGGCAAACTGGGGCAAGTGCGAACGTCAAGAATTGAAGGCATACTTTAACACACTTCAGTAAGTTATGATTCTCTTTTGGCGGCTGTATTTATCGTCGTTTTTATCCGCAACTGCATAAAATTTCGTTTTTCGCTCTATTTGTAAGTGTATTTGTAGGCAGATGAAAAATCAGTCCTTTCTTTTGTCTAAACATCTTAAATATTTTATATGTGAAATGTAGGTGCCTTCATTGCTGAGCTCATTAGCACAGTACCTCCTTCATTTTACAGCGAAGCTCTTGACATGTACCTTGGCGTGGCTATTTTGCGTGTGCCTCAAGGACTGGATTACTCACAAATCATTGAAGACGAGGACACTCCAGTTATTATGAATGGCACAGACACAAACATCACGTCCAATGTCGAGGATATGAAACGCAATCAGTCTGCTGGTCAGCTTTCACTTGGTAAGTAGATGTATGAAGCTTTTGTGTGAGATGAAAATTGTGATTATTAATTTTAATGATGAAATGACTTGAACTTGTTTCAGACTACTTGTGCTATGATTTGAATGGGCATACTTCACAAATAGCATGCCCATTTAAGATGGTGCGCTGTGCTGCTTAAGGGCATTATAAAAATGAAGGAATATAGTTTCAAATATAGATGATTGGAAGTGAACTTACGTCACAGACTTCAGAAACGTATTGGACGTTAGAGTTTTGTCACATGTTATATATCCTGTGCCCATGTTTTTCCCCTTATTTTTGTGCTAGAAAATGTCGTCATTTTGTGATTATCTCTGAAAACGCATTAATCAGCCTTGATGAGACATTACCCTCAACCAAAATAATGCTGAAGTAGTTATATCATCGCTGTTCTTGTTGCTACTTGGCCTTACAGTATTCGGTATCTTTGTCATTTTGTCTTCAAATATTCACAGCACGCTTTGCTTCCTAAACATATAGAATACCAGATTCACTTCTTTGATGCTTCAGTCATAGTTCTCATTGCTAAGTCTAACTTGTGAGAAACTTATTCTTAATTGCAAATTCTGATTGTCATTTATTAGAAACTTTTGGTCCATCAACCCATACTTGCTAAACATAGTTAGTTTTTAATTTGTTTGCAGTAGGCTTTCCAAATTTTCAAGATTCAGAAGAAGATTGATAATTAACAAGGTTGTCCTTTAGAGTTTTAAGAAGTTCCCATTTCCTGTAGACCATACAGAAGGCATCTGCTTTAACATGTTGGCACGGCATTCATTATAGCGTACATTGTAAATTGTAGTTACAGTACTCATAGTAAGAATTCAGTTCACTCACAAATGTCATTTCTACTTGAAGCAGGCACTTTTATGCTTTCCCAGTAGCATATAATAGCTTCATGAAAAATGCAGTCTACAGAGCATTTAATTTGAGGTTTGGTAAGTCGAAGGGAAATAATTATTAGTCGTAGGACTTCGGTACAGAAAGGCTAATTCATTTTTCCAAGCTATTAAAAGTTAAAGTTTTATTTTTGGTGTAAATGCCTTAAATACTGTATTCCATTTCTTCTTTACTAGCGTGTCTTCGAATGCCAAATTATACTGGTAATATTTACCATACTCGTTTTCAGCACTAACTGTTACCATCAGAACCAAGATGATTGACATCAAAAGCACGACCCCTTTTATTGACAATAAAAGCATATCCAGTTTGTTAACACTTGCACCACACAGTTATACATGTATTGTATTTGCCATGCTTGTATCTTTTGCAGTGGCACTGGTCCCTATAATTATACGTACCCTTAAAATGCTCTGAGGCAGTCAGTGTATGTACTGTAATTATTTGCATGTATCGACAAAACTGGAATAATATTTCAGTCATGGTCATAAATTCTTGATGTTAGGAAAGTCAGACTTTTCTGTGTGTTTATGCTGTTGATGGCACCACACTAATTTGCTCATTTTGCCTGAGTCTGTTGATGTGTATTTTGTTAAATGAAGTATATTTGTAATCACTTTTAATCTGTAGACACCAAAGTAACATTAAATGTTAAATGATGTCATTTATGTGGGAAAAAAGCATAGGGTGAGACATCTTATCTATTCCCATTATGATAATAATTATTACAGTATTAATGATAAATGACATTAATACTGATACTGATACTAATGCTATGATATGGACACATTGACTTGGCATGACAATATATTACATCTCATTGTGGAAGGAAGTACTGCTGTACATTATTACGAAAATTTATGATTGTATAGAATGTGGGGTAAATACTGTCATTGCAGATTTAGAATCCAAAAGACACTTGAGCAATAAAAAGGAATTTTAAAGACTTTTATCCATCAAAATATTTTGGGGGCTTTAGCAACCATTCTCTGTGCTGACTCAAATTACACACAAAATCTCTCACTTAAAATAGCACTTAGAAATGATCAGTCTCAGATGCAAAATGTTTAATGACACCATTTTTTTTTTTTTTTGTAGAATTTGCACAATTTATAGCAACTTAGATACAGGATATATAATGTTTGCAAAATTTGCCTTGAGAATTTGAATGAAACAACTGAATTTTGAGCACCAACAAGAGAATGCCTTTCAGCAACATTTTCAATTCATTATTTTTTTCATTGCTTTTATTTGGAAGAAATGTATTTGTTAAATATTCTTTCCTCTTGCTTACTTTTGGGCTGACCCTAGAAGTGGCAAAATTACTTGGTACCGTAAACTCTAATTCCCGGAGTGCTTATTACCGTGGTGAGTTTTTAGGTTACCGTCGTTTATTTTGAGTGTTTGCATGAATTTTCCAGCACTGGCCATTTTTCGTTTGGTTTTCTACCACGATTTATTTTTTGTCGTTTGTGTTCTGTGTGATGTCTGTGCATGCATTAAAGTGATTGTACGGATAAGTGTAACGATATATTTGGAATCTAGTTTTCAGTCCTGACTGGAAAAACAGTTTAGGACTTTGGTTTTCCAAGTCCAAATGTTAAGAGGAGGTCAGTGGACTCCATGCCGGTTAAAATTGAAATGGTGAGTCTGGATGGTATAAGCATCAGCTAAAACTGGAGGAGGGTCAGTGCTTTTGATCACAGACTGTGCATTGAATAGGAAAGGTGGTCCTGAATAGCGTTCATGGTTTAGAATTGATCGTATGGTCCAGATTCCAAGAATTAGTCGTTCTGCTGAAGATGGTGACATGCAGTTGGAATTGACGATGCGTATTGGTTTAAAAGGTAGACATATTTATGAAATATTTCTAGTATATATGTAGAAATTATGAGGAACTGGGTTTGTCAATTCTGTGTTGTTTGCTGCAGTCATAATTCTTTGAAATTGTATAGTCCACTAGTTTTTAAATTGAAAAAGCGAACTGGAAGTCCAAGAAGTCAGAGTTGGGATGTCACCAGTTCAGTTTAACATAGAACCAAGGAATAGTTGTAGAGATGGCTTTGGAACAGTATGTTTAAATTTTAGGTATAAAAGAATAAAGTATAAAATTATAGTAATTCAATCGTACATTTTTATGATGACAGACACAGTAGTGATGCTTTTTCAGTAATTTATTGCAAAAAAGGACTGTAAGAAATTTATCACCACTATGCTTTCAGTAAAATATGTAGTTTGGGCAAATAGTGTGAACTAAGTACAGATAGGATTATGATGACAGAGTTATCATCTGAATTGAATTGACTTATCAAAAGGAAATTTTTAGTGTTTTTGTGAGGGGGAATATTACTGTGACGGAAATTTATCAAAACATCCACACTATCCATACATCTGTTAATCAAACCAGAAGGAGGCTCTTATTTTGAGTACACTAGCTTTTAGTTTTAGTGGATATGAAAACGACTTTAAATTTTTTTTTTTTTGTTGAAAATGGTTAATAGCAATAGTAATAACTAAAAATTCTTACTAAGAAATGCATCAGTATAAAAATGATTCCCATGTGTTTTATTGCTTGTCAAATATTTGATAGCTTGTTTTGAATTGACGTTAGTCATTTCATAAAGCCGAATTGTTAAATTCCTTTGTTGTCAATGCATGTGGCTGTTGTACTTCTTTGTTTTCTTGGTGATCAGAGGAATGAGAGGTGTTGAGACATAGAGAGAAGTTGCAAACGTTTGAAAGAATCATAATTCATCAAAAGATGTGTAACTTTTGATTTGACCTTTTTTTGCTTCGTTTATAAATAATTGATTTTCACCCTGCTTATACTGTACTGCATTATAATTTGATGTTATTAAATTCAGTGTTGTATTGTTTTCTTTTATGTTGTGGAAGGTGAAATAAGAGTTACGTATTTGAAATTAAACGCTGGATTTAGTTTTTTTTTGTATAAAATGTGTGAAAAAATTGCAAGTATATTTTTCCTGTTTATGTAACGAATATTCCTAGGAACTTTTTCATTATTAGTTAGAATATTGTCACAGTGAATATTGTATATTCAAATTTGTATAAAGGATACATTGATTTAGAACCTGATTCATCTGCAACACATTGTTTTATATAACAAAGTTTTATTTCCTTATCTTTTGAGTTAAATTTTTAGTTTATCTTCAAAGTTATTTCAAGTTCATTTTTTTGCAGTGCATTACTTGTAGAAAAGTCTTGAACACTGAGTCACAGACAATTTTACGTGCTTAGTTTGTGTAGTGATGAAACATCAGTATATACGATATGCTTGCAAAAAAGCCTTGTAGAGAAATTAATTGAATTGTGATATTTTCACAGGTGAACTAGAAAGTGATTCACTGCACTAGATGAACTTTATACAAATACTTGACAGGTTTTGTACTGCATTGAGACCAGTAAAGACACCAAATGCCAATTACAATTGTAGAATCTATTTGCTTGTGAAATGCCACTCTTACTGAACCCTCAGAATCAGAATACTGTATTGTTTTTGAAGTACGATACTTTTTTTTTTTGGATAACTTTGCTTTCTAGAAAAGAGAACAGATCAGTTAATTTGTAACTCTAGTCATATCTTGTGGGTATTAACTTTGGTGTACTTGCTGGCAAGTGGTGGAGATTTGCTCTATAAAGAATTAGGGTCGAGAATAACCCCAGTAAAATGTTTATTCTTTTTGTCTCCCCCTTCCATGCCATCAGTGTTTAGGAGGAAGAAAATACGACAGAGTGGGCGAGGTATTTGGAAAGTATTAAGGTCTTGCCCTCTCTTAGGAAGTAATAGTAGGTGTTTCTCCACTCATCCAAATGCACTGTGGCTCCCACTATCTTATGAATTAATAGTTGATGTTGGTTCGGTTTTTATTTTACGAACTATCGATTGTCTTTACTTTTATTTCTTGTAGGTTATTTTGATTCTTTTTTGCTGTGTTGTTACATATTAATCTCGTGATCAACTTTGGTGGCAGAACCCTGCATATACATTTGTGTTTTCTCTGTCTGCGTTTAGAAATTGAAGATACACTTTACACATTTAAAGTATACATGTCATCTGTCAGAAATTCAAGTATAGTATTTCTGTTGCTGGCACAAGTGATATCCACAGTCTCTGAGATTTTCTAGTAAAATTTGTTTCTTAGGAGATTTATTTCATCATTGGTAAGCCCAGATATTAATAGCTATATTTGTGTTAACATTAACATATTCAGGAGTTACTGGGAGAAATCCAAGTTTGAATATTTAGAGGCTAATCTTAAGATCGCTAGAGTTGTAATTTGTTTATTTTTTCAAGATTTATAAATTATCATTTTACTTCTAAAGGACTGTCAAATCTAATACCACAATTAACTGCTACTTTTTTTGACAACTTTCCTGTGGTAATACTTTTATTATGAGTAGCAAATCATTTGTATGTTACTCTGATTTCACAAAAATGATTCACTAACTGTTTTTTCCTTGTATTCACCTTTTAAAATAACTCCCTAAATCAAACTTTCATTTAGTGAGAGGACACAACAGCTTTCTGGAATGTAACGGGATGTATTCTAGTAAGTACTGTACTGTGAAGTTTGTAGGAAGGCTAGAAAACTAGTTGTACCGTACTTATAAATTTTTAGGGGCCTGTCTTCCTTGTTAGAGATTCTGGAAACATCACATGCAAAGTATTTATACTGTACTCGTGAAGAGGATATGTTCTTAAATGGTGTGCAAAGTAACCTGGTAGATTTCAGAAAATTTTGGACTACAGTGTTGTCAGTTTATTAAGCATATATTGAAAAAAATTTTCTGCCATGAGAAATGATCATTCGCTCAAAATAACGTTGCAAATGGTCTCTTCTATTCTTATATTTGTCCTTACGATTCTAGTATTTAGAATTCAGTCATACTGCTACCAACAAAAAGATCAAAGCCTCAGCTGACATTGAATGTCAGTAATTATGAAATGAAAGACGGTATATGATTTCTGCAAGAATGTTTTACTGACGTTGACATTGAGGCAAAGATTTGTGCTGGAAGGTGAATTGAATATGTGGTTAGGTATACATTACTGTATTTTAAGAAATGTAAAATCTCAGTGACATCTTAAAGCAAGCTCAGCAACTTGAATTCTGTATGTTGAAAACATGGTACTTATCATTGACTTTCACATTACTTTAGTTAGACACATACATAACAGCATATATAATCAATCAACTGTTAACTATGCCACTCACTTTAGAGCAGGGTTTGGCCATCACTTTGATCTGTCTAAATTTGCTGAAGCAGTGGTCTTTATTAGAACAGTGTAGGTATAAAAAAATCAATATAAAAAATAGAATAATTGTGTTAGCATTTCTAAGTTTGCATGCGTGGCAGTTGCTCAGGTGAAGTAAAGCAGTACTAAGACTGTACAAGGCTGAAAAATAATAGCATATTTCATTTGTTTATTACTAACTAAATGTTTATATTCTCTTTTTTTTTTATTCAGAAATTGACATAATTACGGGCAATAGTAGTTACAGTAGTTGGATTCTTAGAGGTCGGCTGTATATTAGTAAATGCTCGAGATGTTTTGTTGATAGTTTTACATGTATTGAAACACTTCAGCAGTTGATCTGTTGTTGTTTTCTTTTTTTTTTTTTTTACAAGGGTATAACAAAGTTTCAGTTCAGTCATTATCGTAGTGGTATCCAAATGTGGTGTAATTGTTTCGCTCACTTTGTGTAGTCATTTCGTGGCTTTACATTTTAGTGTACAGGTGCAATATGACCCCACACACTAATTTCCAGAAAAACCAAGTAAAAGTTAAAAGAACTGTCTGCTGTGATCCTTTACATGTGCTCTTTGTTTTTAAACCTCGTAGCTTTATGTGCGTACAGTATGTACAGTAGCAGTTGCTTTCAGTAGACTTCAGTGTATGATCTTGAAAGACTGTATCGTTACCCTTAAATAAATTCCAGATGACAATGCCAGCGAAGCATCAACCCCCCCAGGATCTCCGAAACCCGAGAGAACGGCTGGCACGGATGACGCCAATGCCATGAAGCGTAGGCCATCCATCGCTGACCTGTACCGTGGACCAGGCGGTGTTGAACTCAGCAAAGAGGTCCTCACCAACATCACCATGTTCAAACGCAAACAAAAGAAGGCAAGGTTTATGTGTTTTGTATCTTTGGCACAAAGTCCTAAGTTTGAATGTTAAAATCCATTGACATTTTTCTATAAGTTTTATGAAGTTGCCTTGACTTCAGTTTTACAGAACTATAATTTTTTAAATGAACCTTACCTCACCATTATATAGCTTTTACTTCTGTGCCACCAGTAGTAAAAGCTATATAATGGAGAGGCAAGTATTTAAAAAATAAGTCCCAAGTATTTAAATTATTTTACATTACTGTTTTTATAACCTGTCAGTCATTATCACAACAAAATTGGATTTTCCCTCCAGGGTACAATTGACGTGTGGTGGCTGTATGACGATGGTGGTTTGACTCTGTTGTTGCCGTACATCCTTACTACAAGATCACAGTGGTCAGGATGCAAGCTACGAGTGTTTGCTTTGGCTAACCGGAAGGATGAGCTCGACATGGAACAGAGAAGGTAGGAAAGTACAACGTGTAGCTCTTAAACTTTACTAGGCCTCAGTGTAATAGGATTGTGTCATATGAAACTTAGTTTTGTGCAAGGGTGATTTTCCATCTGTAGAGTGACTGCATATTCTTATATCGTAAAAATGCTTCCCATTTCTTGAAATGAATATACAGCACTTTTATTTACAGCATTAGATTTGTATTAACTGATAAAAGTTTCCAATAGTTTTTAAAATCTTATTTGAATCTGAAAGTTCAGTGTCTTTGGTTAGAATGGCTCAACCTATGGTACACACACTTTCTCTCTCTCTCTCTCTCTCTCTCTCTCTCTCTCTCTCTCTCTCTCTCTCTCTCTCTCTCTCTCTAAGCCACCTTTAGAAAACAATGATTATAACACATTTACCTGACTTTTGGATTATAAAATTTCTGACTTTTGGAGAAAAACTTTAAAATCCATAAACAGTTAATCCAGGTTCTTCAAAACATAAGGGCACGGCCTCATTCCAAAGTGATACATCCGTTTCAACTCTTAAAAGTTGATTTCCACTGTTCACTGATTACATAGTCATGTTCTGATTGTATTTCATAAAGTTAGCAGATATAAATATTTCCATTTGCACTAATTCACGTAATTGCCATTCTTGAAAAAAGTATTATTAACAGGATTGATTTTGTATGTAGTACTTTTCTCAAGTAATAGTACTTGATTATTCTTCATTCATAAAGTAATATTTTGAGTAACTGTCCAGGTGATGCTAACTACAAAAATATTAGGAGGAATATTCAGGAAGACAAAAAGATATGAAAGTACAATTAACATGAAATGAAACTGAATCATCTACAGTAATTATGCTGTACATTACACTATTTTCTTTCTGGACATGTCAAAACCACCTTCGTCATTATCTCATCTATGTACTGAATGTCCAGAATCCCACTTTTGGTATCATTTCTCACTCAGTCCTTCTGACTGACTCATAATATTTTTCGTAAGGTTTCATTTGCAAATTGACAAATGCTTTTAGATACAGTTTAAGTATGGTTCTTGCCTGTGTAGCATAAAGGTTGCAATAGGGTAATCAATGAACTTTTGTGTGTATTCAATTTTAGAAGAGGTAGGCATGAATTAATAGCAGTAACTCAAGGAAATATTGTCAGTGCATGAGACTAAACTGTAAAATAAAGAGTAAGAATAATGTTGAAGTAACTTCAAAATTCTATGATCAAAACTACTGTAAGGTCTGGAATTGGGGTTAGATTTCTTAATTTACGCTTCTGTTTAGATTACTTATAGATTTCATTTTGGTTTTTAGCGGTTTTCGTTCATCAGTGGTAAGGTTTGATTATCACATATAGAGGACGTATCACATAATACTTCCCACTGACCTTAAACTCTCCCTTTCAGTATGGCAAATTTGTTGGCCAAGTTCCGTATCGACTACAGCGATGTCATTGTTATCCCAGACGTTGCAAAGAAAGCTGCAGAGTCCTCCAGGATGGAATTCGACAAGTTAATTGAGGACTTCAAAACAAAGAGCAGTGAAGAGATCTCTAAAGAAAACGAAGGCACGTGCTAATTTTTCTTTCAAATATTATTGCTCATGGTATACCTTGACCTAAAAACTTGCCAGGACCAAGAAGTAAAGCATTTAAATTTTTTCTCATTTATCAATATATCTGCAGGGCTACTCATCAGTGAAGCAGAACTCCTCGGTCAGCGTGAGAAAACTAATCGTCATATTCGTCTCCGTGAATTGTTACTTGAGAATTCAAAGGATGCGTCCTTGGTTGTTATGTAAGTTTTTTTTGTTTATTTTTTTAAATGCTGCCCATGAGCAGCACATAGACTATACAGCTTTACAAATGATATTAGTGTAGTGAAATGTTTAGTTTAATTTTGTCTGCTTTATCAAAAACCATTTCTTATGATCAAAATGCTTCAGTCCCCCATACATTGTACAAGCCTCTTATTTTATGCTTTGCTCTCAGCTGCCTAGACTGTGGTGTTAGGTGAAAAATTAATAACCAGTTGAAGAATTCATTATTTAAAATCATCATCCCAAAACTTCCCGATTATTTATTTTCTTTGACTACACCACTCCAGTCAAGTTTTTCAAATGGTCATTTTTGGCATTGAAGTCCATGCAAGTCTACAATACTCGAGTAACGTGACGATTATAGGCAAAACCACAGGCTAAAGTATGAGAATAGATGAATAACTCTAAAGGATTTTTCTTCTACAATGTTTTCCATTGTAGAAGATATAAAAACAGCCCTTCATTTGCAAATAGCAGGGGCCAGTGCCTGTGTACATCATGTATTTGCATGTGGATCTTGTTTTAAATGTAAATATATAATATTTTTCTCTTATTTTACCCTCTAGGACTCTGCCTATGCCACGTAAGAGCTCGGTGTCAGCTCCGCTCTACATGGCCTGGATAGAAACGCTCACAAGAGACATGCCTCCGTTCCTCCTCATTCGTGGTAACCAGACTTCTGTCTTGACATTCTACTCTTAAGACAAGGTTACATGCATTAGTGATAGCTAGTATTTTTGGTAAAAAGAGATTGTGTCAGTGCACAAATTACTATGCTGGGTATGGTAATGGAATCAATAGACTAATGTTTACGCTGCTTTGTATACAGACTGATATACTAAATACTTTTAGCAGGGAAAGTATTGTTCTTTTATACTTTAATAATAGAGTTTTGCAGGAAAGCTTGATGTGTACAGTCTAATTATGTAGACTGTTACAGGTGTACCTGTGACATACTAAGAATGGATATGCCTGGATAGGTAGTTTAATCAACCTCAGTAAAATTAATTTTGTAAATTTTGTTAGCAGTTTTTATGTATTGCTCATATTCACTTTGTAAAACTCACTTTACGAAGTTGTGAATGATCATGTTCAGGATTAGCGTTATAATAAGGCACTTCGTTTCCTCAAAAGATTAAGCTGTGGATGGCCGTATCATGAACAAAATGTGAGATAATCTTTTGTAAGTGGTTATAAAACCTTACTACAGAACACATTTACAGTTACATTTGTCTTCCAGTGAACAGTTTTTTTGATACTAAGGTAATAATTCAGGTGTACAGTATAGTTTTTTGGATGGTAACACTTTTGAGAAGTCGCTTGTTATAGTTTAGTGCATTACTTTTAATCTCTTGAAACTTTTTCGAGTAGTGTAGACTAACTATAGCATTTATATCATCACCATTACTTAGAAGGCAATGTTGCACAAAATTTCATCCAAGCAATTATCTAATATTTCATATCATTTCACATTGTGATCATTTTGCAAAATTTGCCGCATTTTATGAATGACGTCGTAATTCCTCACTTGTGTCATTGAATTGCTTTTAGTTTCTGACAGACATTTAAGGCTTAGTAGGGTCTTGTATGGGGCTTGTTTTAGCATTTAAGTGGACAATTACCTTTTGGATTTCATCAACTACTTCCAGTTTTTTATATTTTAGACAAACTGTAGCATAGCAAAGGTTTTTTTATTTACAATGCATTATGATACTCCTACATTCCTTTCTATGTTTTTTTGTTTTTTGTTTATATAGTTCTGCACATTCCACCTTTTGAAGGAAATAACCAACAGTTTTGTGTGTGTGTAAGACAAGTCATGATTGTTATTTCAACAATTACCACGAGAAAATAAATGCAAAATGGAATCTAATATAATGCTTGGCATTAGTGCCTTACCGGTCAATTGCATAACTACAAATACTAGAGACGTATTTAAAATACAAATGGAGTATACCGATTTGGTATCTGCTGTTTATGACAAACTGTGTCTGTTTCATTGATAGTGGTCCATAACTGTTTTCTTAGAAAATGAGTCAATCCATAAAGTATATTACAAACCCCAACATGGTGTCGTGTGATTTATAATCATGTACATAGACAGTTTGTTGGTTTTATGACTTAGCTTGTTAATGTAGCTGATGGACAAAATTCGACAAGTGTCTAGTGAAGTGCGCTACTCAGAGTAGTAATAATAACGGACATTTGTAATTGCCAATACAAATGGCACAAAGACATCATGCTCAAATGACTTCACTTTAAACTGTATATATGTAATGAAGTTGAAATATTATTTGAACAAAACTCTGCCGTTCTTACAAATTTTGATTATAAATTGTTGGTATGAAAGAAGAAAAAGCCAGTAAATTTTATTTTTTTCTTAATTTTTCTTTCATTATCCTTGTATGTAATAAGTGAGGTGGTGTTCTGTTAAAACTATGTTATCATTAATGTGAATTTGTAAAATGCCCCTTCATGGTATTTCAAGAAATGAAGGTAGTATTTTGTAATTAACAACTGTGGAGTTTGTTTTTAAATCTTAATTTTACTAAACTTATTTAAAATCTTTGTATGGAAGCTCACAGCAGAAGCTGCTTGCAAAATCAGAAAAGCCTCAAGCAACATCCAGGTGTCACCATTTTTCTCATAATGCAGACATATGGAATATATTATTCTTAACTTTGAATACAAACCATTGCTTTGGTACTTTGAGAGACAGAATGACCTAAAATTTAAATGAAGGAAAGACGTGATTCGGGAAGAGAGAATGCACATCAAGTACTCAAGTAGCATATACCACATACCTCATTTCTCCAATCATTTTACAGTGTGCTCCTACAGTGAACAAAAATTGCACAGCCACTCGGAGGAGAACACACCACACTGTCAGGCAATAAAACATTACTGTGCAAATCACAACATTTTTCAATCATTTTTGTATTACACGAAGATAGGAATTGGTACCTCAGTGAGACCCAAATACCTGCCTGAGAAGAATGGTGAAGTTAAAGACAGAAGCCCAACTGGGATGACAATATCAAGAAAGAAAAGTACCAAACTCAAATCATAAATACAAAAAACAAACTAAGAACATAAACCATTCTGTCTTTGCCAAGATCCTGGTTGACCTAAAGCTGGAATAGAACAGAATGTAGAATCTGGGCCAAAGGCCAAGTGCTGGGACCTGTAAGGTCATTTAGCACTGAAACTGAAATTGAGAGAGGGTGGAAAGTGAGATGGAAGAAACAGAATATGAAAGGAGGTACAGTAATAGGAATGGAAGGGGGTTGCAGCTAGGGGCCAAAGGGATGCTGCAAAGAACCTTAAGTAATGCCTACAGTGCACCACATGAGGTGCACTGATGGCACTAGCCCCCTATGGGGGACCTAAAGCTGTAGCAGCTGCTATTAAAGTGATTCTGGTTAAAATTTGAATTGAGTAACATTCTGACTGGGATTCACCATCAGGAAGGAAAGACATTGCATCTAAATCACTTAAAATATTAACCAACTCATGATAAAAGATTGCCAACTCAGGCTAGGAAGTTGTAAAACAACCACGTGAACTTCCACAATAATAACAAAAATAACTGTGACACGTACCTTTAACTTCAACTGTCGAATGTCATTTGTGCGAAGCGTGGGTGATGCCGAAACTTACTTGAAGTTTTTCTGATGAAATATAACAAATATACCAAAATTTGCAAGTAATTTGTATTTTTCCTAGGTATACAAACCATAGCCTTTCAAGCAGAGAATATCTTTTGTGCATAGCTGAGTGGTTAAATGAACTTTGTTACAAGGTTAGCTGTGTGGTGGCACTAGTGGATGGCAAGGGTTGCAGACTGACACCCGGAGGAACCTGGATGGCTGATCTTTTGTATGTAAGACCAGGTGGGGTGGTAGAGATGGGATATACATTAAAATGACAAATTTTAAATCAATCTGTATTTTTCATAACTATCAAACCTGTGGTCTTAACGTAGGGGAATTTCTCTAGCGCCTGCTGGAGTCCGGTTAAAAAAGCACAAGGATTTTGGTGGCAATGGGAGACAGCCAGAGACAGCCAATGGGGGTGGAGAAGGAGGGCACAGCCCAACCTGGCTCACCCCCAACAGCACTGTGATGTATCAGTTTTTCTTCCAGCCCAGATAACTGAATGAGGGGTGGCCGAAGTAGGCCACATACTTTAAGACCGCATACAAAAAACAAACCTTTGGTCTTAACATTTGGGAGACTACTCTTGGAAGGAGGATAAAGTAAGCCTCAGAAGCGACTGGAGGTTCGGCTCTCCTGGGCTCACTTCCTGTCCAAAGATAAGACAGAGGAAGGAGTCGTATGCCTCTGATCTGTTAAGCAAAAGGTTACTTAACACCCAGACATCCAGGCTAAGAGACAATGTGAACTCCTGCCTACATTATAATCTTGTAGGAAGCCAAAGAACCTGTAATTATCAGAGACAACAAAACATATGTTTGCCACTAACCTCGTTTGTTTTGTTATCAGTAAGAGGGAGGAAGGGGCTTGCTTCTATTAAGGAATTTGTATTGTGTAGGAACAATCAAATATAGCAAAATAGGAGGGAGCTCATTCTCCTGTATCTAACCAGTTCCAGCACATGATGGATCAAATCTCTCTACTGCCTGCCACTACCTGATCATCCCATTCACTCTAAAACTCTCACAGCCAACATCTGGTAAGATACAAACTGTCCTGCTAGGGGCACTGGATGAGCTACACTTGTTGAGCAGCCACCACCAGAGCAGGGATTGCATCAGTCTAAAGCCTCCCATTCGTAAGTTTCTTTATTACTGATTCCTTTTCAAAAACTGTGAATGTATTTATTCGTGCATTCAGGTCTCCCTCAGCTTCCAGTGTATTAATCAAATTATAAGCTTACAAGTCTTTACTCATGATCTCATAAAAATGTTCTACTCAACGCTGCATTTCTTCTTCCAATGTTCTTTATGACTCATCGCTCCATCTGACCTATTTTTTTATCACTTCATGATAATTCATTATTAATTCTCTACAGTGAAGGGGAGCATGGCACTCCAAAACTGTATGTGCTTTTGAATTTATTTGTTCTTCAATTTGTGATTTTTTTTCAAATCATTCCCTGAATACATGGTTTTGCGAGCATCACACTCCAGTTTTCAAAATATAATCATTTCTCACTTTGTTTCCTTTTCTGGGCATGAGTACTTTGTTATCTTCATACAGGTACCCAATATTCAAGATATCAGGCTTTGATCTTGTTACCCTACATCCCAGTACTCCTTTTCCAGCAGACTAATAAATATTTATGATGATAAAAAAATCCAACCATCTTCAGCTGCACATCCACAACTGCAAGTTTATGTTGACATTCAACTGCAGAAGCCTCTCAAAGATAATCTTCAAGAAGCTTTATCGAATTAACTTATCATTATTGCAAGGCTACGAAAATTTAAATGACAAAACTTACTTTATGTAGATAATTATACAAACATCACAAACCACAACATTAACATTACAGTTTCTTAAAGCGTTGCACCGTGACATCGAGTATCTTCTTTCTCTTGACGTCGCCGGACGTCGGTGGCGGTAACCCAGAGGCAAATCCAAGTCCCCCTCGACCGACAGTGCTGGCAGCCTCAATCTAAAATAAATGAAAATAAATGAATAATAGAAAAGTTACATAATACACTATCCCTGTAACGGGTGCTAGTTACAATAAGTCTTACAAGGCACACTGTTTGCAGCATTAACAGTTTTTTCAGGAACCCTCTGGCCCTCAACTGTACCATTTTTTGCCTTATACTTTTTTGTCCTATACTTTTTGTCCTATTCTTCAGCTCTCTTCTTAGCTAGCTGTCCAATTTCTTTAACTTTACCATGCTTCAATATCCACAGCCTATTCAAGAGCAACGCTTATGAGGTGGCACTAAGCACGTCCAAATGTAGGACTAAATTACTTGAATGTTATTCAATTGCAATTTATTTCATTTACATATTTACACTCTCAAAATTTACTTATAAGACGCTGTGTGTGTGCGTGCGTGAAAGAAATGACCTCAGTCTACTATAAACTGCACAGCCAACAAATGCTTCGCGGTTTCACCTATTTGCGGATTTTTCCGAGGAATGTATGTCCATATTATTCCCAGAAAATTTGCCTAACCATGGAATTTTTCAGAGAAATATTCAATTACTGTATTTTCATATTATTTTCATGACTAAATACATTTTTCATGATAAAACTACCAAAATAGGCAGGTATAAGCATTTTTAGAGGGGGTTTTGGTGTTTGAGCAATCAAAATAAGCAGTTATAAGCATTTTTAAGAGGGGTGTCAAGTATTCATGGATTTTAGCTATTTGCAGGGAGTTGTGGTCCCTATCCCCTGCGAATCCCAGAGTCAACTGTATCCAAAAAATCATCTAATTGGTGCTGCAAATAAATCTATACATTTCTCAGGATATGCAGTATATATAACCTTATTTACACAGATGGCAACAAAGAATCCTCATGGTGCCAACACTTGCTAGATTTTTGATAAATGAACAAACATAAACAAACAGAACCACGGAGTTATGAGGTTGTGCATACATGAGAAAAACGGCACAAAAACATAGGACAAACCTAAAACAAGTTACTCTACAAACAACCTTCAAGGACACAATGCTTCCGCAACAAGACAACGTGAAAAAATGTTAAAGCACTAGTTTTAATCCATTACATTCCTTTGAGTCTCTGGGGATGTGTATAAACAACTTTAAAAACTGGCTGGAAAAATTTCAGATACACACTCCAACGTATAACCTACGTAAATTACTTGAATTAAAAGCTGCCCTTGATACTTACTGGTGCAGTGATGCCAGACTGAGACTTCCCAAGGCCATCACCTCTTGACCATCCCATTTTCTTCAGCATTTCAAAACCTTTGTTCGTATCCTTCAGCTCCCTGTTGAGAACAGAAAAGTGAGGAAGATATAAAAAGCACATAACCGAACCTACGTTACATGGCAGACTTTCATGTAAAACTTGAATTAATAATAAAAGCTCTGCAATTCACTGAAAACCACATCACATGTTACATGATCAAAATTTCAGTGTCGTTCTTTTACCGACAATCATTGCTTTTACAGCTAATAATAAAATATCTACTCTAGCAGCCTTGCAAAATAGCAATGTTATGAAAAGATATTCACAGCCTATACCAGAAACAAAAGACTCCCAAAATCAAATCTGACTTCGTAGCTTCAAGTGCTTTATGTTTTTACTCTCATATAACTGTCATTCCTATTCCTCTCAAGATTCAGAAAATTTAATAATGCAAAGAATGTCAGAGAAAGAGGATCAAAATTCGGAACATGATGAGACAAAAATGGAGGACAAATTTACAAAGCGCAATCTCCGTCACAGCGCCACTGCCAGTGTAATGAGGAAGAAAATATGTGACGGACTGCCCTCCAATTATTAGTCGATATTCTTTGGGAGCGCGTTCTGGTGTATCAGTTTCAGGTTTTACAGCAATCCAAGTTTATCATTGTGATTATCATGCAAAAGCAAATAATAAAACATTTAGCTCCATACTTGGTCGACAGTAGTTTTCTCCTGTTCCTTGCTTACTTAATTATAATTCTAACATCATGCTATCTTATCTACTGTTTATGCTCTGAATGTTTTTACCTTATCAATACATCTCTATATAGTACAATATATGCTGCATTACTCTCTGAATATCTATTTAAGGGTTTTTTTATTCTTCTCATAAAACGCTCACTCATGCAAGTTTACAGCAGTTTTATGGGCAATTTCCCCAGTAATTTATGACTTCTGAAATCTTCTTAAACGTACGTGACGTAACAGATCAGCGAACAAAATTTCCAATTTATCAATGTTGTCAGTAGTTTAACCAGACCAGCAAGTCAATGTTGTTTTCAGATGAGAAACGAAAATTTGGGTAAAAAAAATCTTGTTTTCCAATGAGAACTGAAAATTAGGGCAAAAAAATTAAAATTGGACAGCCAGACAGTACTAGATTAACCCATGACTTTTACAAATCACTTGCATTAATTCCTTAACAGCTTAGATTGCAAGAGCTACTCATTTGTTCTGTTCATACTGTTGTTCGTTGAGAGAAATTTATGCTTACTTCAAAGGAAACCAGCAATATTATGGGATTATTATATGTCTACAGGATACTTGGAGAATGTATAGCCTTTTTTTAGATTAACTGCAAACTCCACACGTCAATAATAGGAACAGGATAAAGAGGAAAAAGCAGAAAGCAGCAGCTAGATTTAAAGGATGCTGCAAAGAGCCTCTAGTACTGTCTACAGGGTATACCCCAAGGCAAAATGTAGGTAGTACACTCCAGTGTGGGTTTCATCACAACAAAATTTGAAGTTTCTAACTCTATGACACTGAGAAAAAGAACCCTGTTCTTCTAAATGGCAGCTGGATGTAACACCGATTAAAGTATATGTGATCACGGAAAGTACCGCTATACTTACGTTTCCGTCGAAGCAACCTCTGTCTTTTCGTAAGGGTTGTCCGAACCTTTTTCTTTTCGTCTTTTCTTAGCACGGTCTTCGTAATCCGAAGGAAGTTGCGGTGTCTTGCCAGCGTTTAACGCATATTTCTTCTTCATGGCTTTCAAAACTTTCAGTCGCGTTTTCTCCACTGATGGTTTCACTTTCTGGAACTCGTCCTCTGTAAAGGGTAAACCCTGATACCAGTCTATTTTCACATTTAAATCTACAAAATAAAACTAATAAAAAATGCCACATGGCAAAAGCAAGTGGATACAATAAATGGACACTTAATAATGATGTGCACTGAGAAATAAACATTTTGGAGATTAAAAATATCAATATTTCAATGCATCAGTAAGTTTCTACTTCGACCTGATAAGTTCGTTTTTCAATGAATATTTGAAATTATTTTTATAAGGCACATAAAGCTTTTAAGCAATAAGCGATGACTTGTAGTACGATTTCTTCTTCAAACAAGTAGTACATTTAATGTTAATATTACTTGGATCCCAACATACAAAATATAATTTTGAAATTCTGTGTTATCTAGGTTCCATAAACCTTTCCTGATGTGTTCAACATTCCCAACTGGGACTACCTCATGAGTAAAAAACTCATTTTGACTTTTACACTCCGACATTGGTGCACTATAAATTTTGGTTGCCCTGTCCTCATCATTTTCATAGTAAAGGTTCTTATGTCATCTTTTCCCCACTGAGGGGTTAATGATGGAATGAGATCTTACCATTCTACTGTCCTGTTCTCCTGAACTTCCATCAGGCTCAGGTTTTCATCTATACCTTTTTATCATCATTTCCTGACACTTCCTACAGATCTTTGTCTTGCTCCTTCCATATCTACTGTCTTTCTAACCACCTACTCATTCAGTCACATTACACATCCAAACCATTTCAATCTTTCTTTTCCTAGCCTTTGGGTGCCAAATCTCTTGCCATTTTCTCATTAACAACACAAGCTCCCCACTTCTCCGGCCACAATTCTTGATGTACCAAAGTTGTACCTTTCAAAGTTGTAGCCTAGGCCTGGTGAACAAATTAGATTTACAGTACAGTTAGCTTGAAAGGTGTAACATTCAAGTAATTATATAATTTAATACATGACTACTATCTTGGAAGAAGAAACCCATTTGTATCGGGGCTAACAGTATACAGCAATATGGCTAAATACTTGTGCCAAAGTTAACTAATTAGCGCGTCTAACGTTTTAGTAATTACGAACATGGTAATACTAATGCCTTATGGATAACCACTGTCATAACATTATACGACAGCTACCTACTTGTGACCAAGTTAGCCTGCAGTATTCCAAGTGTACTGCCTATACAGGTATTATGGATGGTTAGTACCAAGTAGCGTCTAATAAAAACTCGTTCCTTATTTCACTACAGGGCCGCTATTATGCAAGGCCCACAGATTAAGTGTGCCGCAGCGTATTGTTTGGCTTGCTTTTCGCCAGTGGGTGCGGCCCATACCACCTGCCATGAACATAGCCCTTGTAGCCGTTGTAGGAATAAAGGGGAATGTGGCTGGTTGCCAGATATGTGTGAAATTTGTAACATGCACCTGGCAACAAGTTTTAAGATGAAACAACTCGCTTTAAGCTCTCTCATTGGGTCCAGGTTTCAGTAAGGGTACCGAAAGAGGAACCTACGTCTTTCCGGCAAAATTCCGGACATCATCTACTTGACAATACCAGTCCGTATTGACAGTATGGTTATATTACATCCATTCTGAGACCCCAGTTGAGATCTCTGTTTAAACACTTCTACAGTTTCTTATATAACTTTCTGCAGACAAGTGCCTTGCTGTTACAACAGCCACGGCATACAAATCAGCATTAACAGAACCCTTGCTTTATGGATTTGGTATTGATTCTAATATAGAAATTGCTTTCCTTCTCTGATCCTTTGCATCCCAAAGGTAAGAACTGCTTACATCCTCTTGTATTTCATTTCAGACATTGTAAATCTTGGATGAAGACCAAGAAATTTGTAGAGAAAAGCTATAAATGATGACAAAAAAGCACAGGACAAGAAAGATGAAAACTCATGTGACATCTGATCCCATAAATGTAAAAACTGAAATATGTGATTACACAAAATCTAATCCACTTTCTTAAACATGACGAAGCAACTAATGCAATTCAATTGGCCAGTTATATTTCTCCATTTAAAATATGATACTACTGATGAATTTCTTTTTCAATTCACTGACAATCAATTACAAAACAAGATCTCAATTTCATACCCATACAGGAGAGATGCTTAAAAAAATCCTGCCTCAGAACTACTGAAGTTTTCATTAATATAATCTATAAAAAGTCCCAGAACTTGCAGAGTAAACATACATATAACAGAACATCCCATTTTCAGGTATAATAAGCTGTCATGACAACAACAAAGAATATCCCATGAGTGAATGATGAAAGAATTAAGCTGGAATTCTGACCCATTTAATCAAACGGCACCTATACAGTGGTTAACACTTTCATTTCTCCTTTACTTACTAAGTTGTGGTTGACTTGCTCGAACTATTCCTGGCTCGCATTCGTTACAGCTTAGATATCCTGGATGAATGTGACACTTCATCTTGATTGATCCAAACTGTATTTCCCAACCATGCCCCACCTGTTATTAACAAGAAAATTCGATGAATTATATTAAAGAATCTATGCAAGAGTTAAAAGACAATATCAAACAGTTTGTAAATTAACAGTAATCCAAGGCCCTGTCGGATATTGAAAATTACTGGATGTGATGAAAAAACACTACCGATATAAAACAGCAACTTTGTATCCTTGTCCCTCCCCACCTCAACCGAAAATCCGAATGGGTGACATTACGAATTGCATATAATGCATTGGTTTTTAATTATGCTCTATCTTTCACATTACGCTAAAAGCATTTTATTGACAATATCTCTTCTCAAAAACCTACATGTAATCTGTACATTACTTTCATATTTAATTTAGAGGGTTTTTTTTTTCTCACCTTCCTCTCTGGCTTCTCAGTAATTTTGTAAGTCAAAAATGCTGATATACATTATTATTATTATTATTATTATTATGACATGGAATTATGGATGACTCATTTGAAGTATTATTATTACTGACATGGGATAAACACTCCATTGCCACCTGCAATGATGGGACTCATTTAAAAGCCTAAGTTGACAACAACTTAGATGAGTTATTCCCGATGGTTTTTTTCTGGGATAAAGTCAACTCCACTGTTATTGCCACCCATTTCAAATTACAGCATGGGATTAATGAATGTTATTAAACTAAGAACTTTTCCCATTTGTAAAAGTACGTATTCATTACATGAGTCGTGTTACCATACTGATCAAGTTTAATCCATTGTGAGTTGTACCTGACTGATGCACTAAAGTACAGGCAGTCCCGGTTTCAATTCCACTGTTATTTACACCCATTTCAAAGTACAGCATCAAAGAGGGCTACAGTTGCTGAATGTTATTAATACGATGGAAGAAATTTTCCCGGCAGAATTCATAATTTGAAGGTTTTTTTGAAAACTCAATAATAAGTAGTTTTCATTACAGTTAAAAGTAAGTTTTCTTATGATTTTTACGATTTTGCGATTTTCAAGTTTAATCCTTTGTGAGTTGTACCTGACTGATGCACTAATCAGTATTCTTTAATAGTAATATTTTCTTTTGTTTTCTCCCTTCCATAGTATTTCCACTTACCCCAAAAATTTGGAAGCTTCCAACAGGGTGTTTACTTGGTATAGCAACAAAGAAAAGTGGCAAACAGCTAAAATACATCAAATGAATTTTTAATTTCTTCAATAAACTGAGAACACCTGCTGTGACATTTGAATGATTCTGAGCGCATTCACTTGACTTACCTCAATTTCTTCGCTAGGTTCCCCTGGTATGCATATACAAGTGCCATTGATGTAAGTTCCTTGGTTACTACCAAGATCTTTGATGAAGTAATGGTGATCGTCGGGGCCATCCGATTTATAGAGAAATTCCGCATGTTCCTGGGAAGAGTCCATTTATGCATATCAGTTAAAAGCTTTGAAAAAATTGCAATCATTATTCAAGTACTTCACTTTCACCAGACTACTAATAAGCCACATTTTTATACATCTCCAGGTGTTGCAAAGGATTTTTCCTTGTGTGAATAGTCGTAACTGGAACAAAGATATATTAAGAGAAACTGGACTGTTAGATAAAAAGATAATTATAGTACGATCAATTTTTTTTTATTTAAAAATGTCAATAAGTGCTTACAGAGACCACACACCTCTACCAGAGTTGAACATACTATTCTACGCACGAGGCCCCTTCTCAAAAGTTACATTCCCATCTCTCAAAAAATTTAAACATTTTTATAAACCTTAAATATAACTTATAGTGTAACCTTGCTAATAAAAGATATATAAACAACATAATCTTGTTAAGAGTAACACAGTGCTTTGATGAAAAGAAAAGCTCATGTCTAGGACTTGAAAAGCTGGTGAAAAACACTTAACAAACCAAGGCAATATTGGGACACAGAAACTCATTACTGTAGATTATTCATACACCCTAGGAAAAATAATACAGGGGCACCATTTATTCAATATATTTGGGGAAATATAACACACTGACAGATTCTATTCATGATATTTTGGGGAACGGGGGATCTGACCAAATTATGCTTTAAAATATTTCACGATTAAATACATTGTGTCCTCCAAATGATACAAATTTCACAAAAGACATAAAAGAAATTGTCAGTCCAAAAACATCTAGGAAGACTTCTTGTTATGCAAAATGAAGGCATTCATTATCTTTCATTTTTTGGCAATTAAACCAATCTGCAATTTGGTTATCAACTGCATAAAAGATTTATTTGGAAAAGAAACACATTTCCATCATTAGTACAGTGAATTTGGTATCTTTTCGTGATTTCCACCAAACTGCTTTTCTTGCGACTCTGCCAAGTGCATTCTGTTGATCCACAGTAGTATAATTTTCCACTTGACATGGTACAGTTTCAGCAGTTGTTAACCTCCTTGGCACAAAGGCAACCTCACATTTCTCAATTTAAACCATTTTCCTCAACTTGTTTGCAGAACATTCTCAAATACTTTCATACTGCAGACACCATCCTACTTACGAACATTCAACTTACAAACATTCAGATACAAACAAAATGGGATCACAAATTATGACTGTGTTAAGAGTACTCCCCTTTACCACCAGTAAGTTCAAATTTTGTTTTGTGCATCTATTCTTTGCATACAGTACTGTATAGGCGAATCCTACAAGAAAATGACAGGCAGAAGTTCAGTACCAAGCACGTTCATGTTTATTCATGCATCATCTGGACTCAGACAATGCGTTTATAAACGCGAAAGTGCTTGGTGCTGAACTTCTGCCTGTCATTTTGCTGTGGGATTCACTTATACACTGAAGTCACATGCATCTACTGTGATTTTTTAAGCATACAGTACTGTACATACAGTGTACTGTGTTTTAGGATGAAAAAACGTACAATACTGTATTGATTTTACACCATACTGTACTTAGACATGAAGAGTACAGTAACCAACTTAAAAATAGCTGTCCAGAATGTAACTCATTTGTACGTAGGGTGGTGTATGTACTGTACACTCCAGCAATGTCACTCACCTGTACTTTTCACACGTAACTCATCAGTTTTAAAGTACCTTAACAATACTCTCTTCCCTTCTTCCTTCCATTTTTAATTAAATCGTAAAATTCTGATAAAAGCACAGCAGAACGGGTGACATACATACCTTACTAACATTGATGTCCAACAGCTGAATCAAGTTCCCAGGATCCCTTCCAACTTTACCACCAGTGATGGTTATTATATGGAGTTCGCCCACTTTGACTTTGTCCACTCCACTCTCTGTAACCATTAACCTTATTGATGGAGGAACTTCTCCTTGATTGTCTGGAAATATAAAATATAAGGTGGTCAGTTACTCTGTCTTTTATAATGAACAAGTTTAATTGAAGGCATTAAAGATTTTTAATATCATAAGATAAAAAAAGATAAAAGCAATTTACTTTCTAGTTAGAGACCTTCCTCATGCATTTCATTCATTTTGAGACATCCACATTAACCAGTCCACAATACTTTACATTCTTAGCTCTCGTAAGGCCGGCTCAAACGGTCCGTTGTTAATAGGAAAATTATATCTTACTGAATAAATGTAACTAAAAAATTTCACACTAAGACTGAGCAAAACGAAACTTGCTATGTTGTCACAAAGACTCTTGAAGGGATTTGTTTTCAAGACCTGATCTCTGTTGCTTAACTGTAAATGTTGTTTTGCATTCTGGAACTGGGTCATGTAGGTTACGCATTAAATAAATACACAAGGATGACATGTATGAGCTATTCAAAGATGGGATACATGTTTTTGGTTGAGGGGTGAATACTGTACCAAGGTAAAGTTAAAGAAGCTGGACAAATAAGGGAAAGACACCAAAGTACAAAGATGAACAGTAAAAGGTTAAGAACTTTCAGTATCATCTACACTGTGCCACTCACAGTATTCCATACACAGTATAATCAAGAGTAGTGGCATTATGAATAAGTGGTACAATTAGAAATTAACAAGTTACACTAGTACTCACAGGTAAAATAAAGAAAACTTAGCCAAAGTTACTGCAAATACAATGGCCTTAAAGCTACTGGAGTTTACAACAATGCTGGCAAAAGAGTTACAAATCCAGGCAGCATCGGTGAAGAGAAACAGTTGCATCCTCGTTCAAAAGTGGAAAGCCAACAAAAATATACATGATTCCCTACACTTACATCAAGACTCTGACCTATATGATGGTTAAGTTTGAAGGGATTAAGCTTAAGGAAAACCCCACTCAAGGTCAGATACGATATGAAGCAGCTGTATATAATAAGTCCAAGAATATACATTAATCAGTATCTAATTAAGCAAGGACAACGCCGATAAAAAATGTGAAAACTGTATACAGTGATCCCTCACCACATCGCGCTTCAACTTTGCCGGCTTCACTGCATCGCGGATTTTTCAGAAATATTCATAGAAAAATTAAAATTAAAAAGTACCGCCATATGGGCAGCCATATTGCGGAAAACAGCGATGTTTCATCATGTTACGCGAGAAGAACGGCTTGCGAGACTGACGCGCAAGGACTGGAAGCTTCGTATATACCCACAGGCACTCGGACAAGGCACGTGATTGGTACACAAGAGAATATCTTATCACTGTTGATGTTTCATCTTTAATCACTGTAAAAATAATTAAAATCCAAATTTCATACATAAGCAACTCAAGGATACTGTATACTCTCTCATCCCCAGCTTGTCAAGTCAAGACTTAGTCTCGTCCCAAGCTACTGTGCTGTACACACCAGTTCTCTCTCTCTCTCTCTCTCTCTCTCTCTCTCTCTCTCTCTCTCTCTCTCTCTCTCTCTCTCTCTCTCTCTCTCTCTCTCAATGAAATATGAATTACTGTATAATAAACTTTTATGTACAAAATTAAAAATAATTTCATTGATAAATTTGTTTCTTTTACCAACTAAAAAATGATCTTCCTAATTCTTTCGGTAGTAGTGAGCAGCTTCAGTCAGCTGATTCTCAGAACGTAAACATTACAAATATGGGACGACCTTTTTTTTTATGCATATTACGGTGATAGGAGATCAAAATAGTAATACAGTGTTTAAGTGCATAGGAAGTGTTTATAACAGTGTGGGAAAGGCTAATAGTGTGGGAAAGGTTTATAAGAGTGTGGGGAGGGTTTATAAAGCCTTTAAATATATAGTAAATAATGAAATAAATACAAGGTCGCTACTTCATTAAATAAATAAATATGCTGTTCGTACTTCGCGGAATTTCAATTATCGTGGCTGGTCTTGGAACCTATCTCCCGCGATAAATGAGGGGTCACTGTATTTATTCTTGTGGTAGTAGCAAAACAAAAAGGCAGTTGGACAGAAAAAACTGAGTTAATATTATGGGATCAGTGGCTGACATTACAACAAAGATTTGTGGGGGAGGTTAGAGAATGAACAAGTCATACAACTGATAAAATTAGGGAAAAGAAATGAGGTACAAAATAAGCAAAGTACCAATTGCACTACAGGTACTTCATCAATTACTCTGATAGTCTGGACAGCCTGATAATATTAAACTGTTGTAGCCAATTTAGACTGGTACTAAACGGGTATGCACTGATCCTATAAAAATTGTTATTCACAAAATATTTGTGAATAACAGAAGCCCCCTTGAGAATATGTTATACTACACTAATAAGAGATGATTTATACATTCTTCCTTAATGTTTAATTTATATATCTATATAAATCTACTACTTTATTGAGTACAAAAGGCCTTCATTCAGCCACCTCAGACAATGCAAAACTTTCTCACCTGGGTAATTCATGGAGGAAAAATTTCCAGATTTCATTGCGACATGAGCTCCACCGACCTGTTGAGCATATACAGTACTGGAATTAAAAATGAAATCATTGTAAAGAGCATATTAGATGTGACATTTTCATTGCACGCACTCGAGAGTGCAACAAAACGTTAAACAGTGAAAACAATTCTATCAACATGAGCGAAAATACCTACTAATTATTACCTTCAAATCACAGCTACTCAAAGATGTGAAAAGTGGTCAAGTTTAAAAACTGGTCAGTTGAATATACAGTCGACCCCCAGTTTTCGCGGGGGGATACATACCACCAATCCCCACGAATAGCTCTAATTCGCGAATACTTAAAACCCCTCTAAAAACGCTTATAACTGCCTATTTTGATAGTTCAAAAAGCCCTCTAAAAATGGTTATACCATAATATTTTAATAGTTTTATCACAAAAAGTGCATTTAGTCATGAAAATTATATGAAAATACAGTACTGTAATTTGTGAATGCTGTAATTTGTGGATCTTCTTCTATGAAAAATACCATGAATAGGCGAATTTTCCGCAAATGTGTATATATGTTCCACGGAGAAACCCGCGAATACGGAACCACAAATAGGCAGGGGTCGACTGTGCTTGGAATTCAACTGAAAAATCCAAAGAAAAAACTTGACCAAGCTGAACCTGGACTAAGTCCAACAGTTTTCAGCATAATTATTTGCTTAGTTCAAATTGAAAGAAACCATTTTTCGTGGCTTTTTATCACAAGCTACAATCGTCAGTAGACACACAGAAGGAGAGAAGAGAAGAAACCTACACTTCTTGTGTCACTGAAGAAAACTACCTGATCTGACTACACAGAAGATATTATCCAATCATTTTATGGATGAACTTAGCCTTCCAAACAAAAGGCTCAGGAACTGAAACTTACAGATTATTGCCGAGTCCATCTTCCGCTCGGAAGCTTTGGAAGTTGAAGGTGGGGAGGCAAAGGAAACACAATGAAGGTAAAGACAACGATGGTGATGAACGACGACTTCCTCCTGTGCTTCTCCGACTTCTTACTGTCCTTCCCAGCCTAGGTCAACGCTGACAAGAGCATCAGGAGGAGAACTGTCCCAAGAGGAAGAGACAACTCCTCAGGACACGTAACTGCTGGCACATGCAGGGCTCTGGTGTAGGTGCGGTTGGTCAGAAAGCAGTGGAGACTGTGACTGTGGAAGGCGTTTAGAGTCGCAGTGGTACTGGTCACAAGGGTCACCCTTGTAGCAGCAAGGTAAACAAGAGCAGGCACACTGGGCTCCACCAACAGGCCCAGGGAAGGCCACAACCCCCTGAGCTTCTCGACCTTCAATGCACCTCCAAGAAAGGTCAGGTTCCTAAGAGGTCCTCCCTTCTGCCGAGAGAGAGCACTCACCAGAAGAGAACTCTTCCTTAGTGTGGAAAGAGGCCTCTAGTGATGACACAATGGTCAACCCCCTTTCCTCCTCACAGGCTCTCCACAGAATGACTGGTAGGAATAGGCAAACGGGATGCTACGTCCTTAGCGAGGGCAACAACAGGTGTCACCATGAAGTACTACCCTCCAACGACACTGGGGAGATTTTCTCTCTTTTCTACATCAAGCAAACTTCATCTATTGTTCAGACAGCAACTTACAGCACTCTGTACAAGGACTATTTCAGCTGCATGCATGCCTCCTACATGGAACACACAGTGTATGATGGATCTCCACAGACAAGAAAAAACCTATTACAAGGTTTGTGTCTAGCAGGAAAGCATCTCATATTCAGGGGCTTCCTCAAATCATGGGTGTGACTCATAATTATATCCAAAAAACAAAGCCATGATAAAAAAAAAGGCATGCAAAAATAATCAGGGATACTTAAGTGTCAAAGACAGTTCACTGAAAAGAAAGAACGGCGAAGGCTGGAACAGAGAATCAAGGAAGACATCTGCACTTGACAGTGGCCCGAAGCGAAGTGGAGTGTAGACCATCAGGTAGGCAGGGCTTCACCCTATTTATCAATAGTTAACTACCTTGTAAGTAAGTTTAAACAGCCAATTAAAGCTATATCTTATACAAAGAACAAAGATTTGTAAATGTTGAGGAACAACTTAAAATTCAAATCTAACAATGCTCCAATATACTACAGTATTTGCAGGCTTACAAGATATAATGCAAGGGCATTTAAAATATTGACAATAACATACTGTCACTTCATGAAGAAAGAAATTTTGCACTAGAAAGATTTACATATTCTAAAAGTGGAATATTAATAATTTTCGTGCTACTGCACACGAAATATGCAGAAAACGAAAATTTTCTGTATTAGTATAATTTTTTTCTCTGCATATCATCAGTAGGATATTAACTGTGAATTCTTATTACTAAACAAATTAATAAACAAAACTCATCACAAGCTAGAACAGTTAAAACTAGATAAGCACTGACAGAACACATCATTAACGGCATCCACTTTCACACTGAAAGGTCATGAATTAGCCGTATGTTAATAGTTCTCAGTACAGGAGTCAAATTCTCTATACGACGTAAACTACCGAAAAAAGTTATCGAGCAGAATGTAGAGAAAATGGCAACTGCATACTGAGGACCACACTCATTCACAGCAAATGTTAAAGTAATACTACTAGATAATCCTGCATCACATGGTTTTACATTTTCAAGCCTGTCTGAACTGCAGTCTCCGGCCGACGCTCCTTCTACAGGAACTTGAGAATGAAACTGGTACGACTGTGTGTTGTGATCATAGAAGAAATACGTTCCCGTCTTAGGGTCATAGTATAACCCGTTCTCCTGGAATAATAAGAATATTAGTGATAGAAAGTAAAATATATACCGTTCTATATAATTTTTGTCTAATAAATATAAATTTATCCGACTCAAGTTTTTTGTTTTCATCACTTTTAGCAGTACTCATTACTAGGTACCCTATATAACTAATACAAAGGTATTCTCTTCTCTGTTTAAAAACACTGTATAAATAAGATCTGAATTTGGAGAATAGCAACACAACATTGGGTCAAGTACATCCCTCAACTTGTTACGAAAATTATCCATCTGGCTTCATACATGTCAAATGTGGTACTCTTTATACAGTCTAGTTTTCTTTCTTTCTGATATTTCAGTGAAAAAATGTCTAAGGGTGACTGGCGATCCACCAGGATGAAGGATTAAGGCTAAGGATTGGGAAGCATGACATCACTTGAGCTCGGACCACTGCACGAGTTAAAAGACATGACGAAAGCTCAGATTAATATGAACTGTCCTAGTGTCAAGACGTTGATCCGAGGGCTCAGGAGAGGGAATCAAGGAAAAGCACGAATCCAATCTTCCAGTTAGCAACTTTGTGTGGGTTCTACAGACTGGAATCTTGCAATGGAGAAAAATATGCTAGCAACATGCACATCACTGATGTCATCAACAGGGCCACTAGGAGAGTTCCCCATACTCCTCACATTTGTTGGCAAATTTTGGAAGTGTTCATTAATGGTATTTCTCTCTTCAGAAGCTACCTCATAAAAATATTCTTCCTGGCAAGAATTTTCTATAAATAACCATTGATCAAATGAGTATGATATTTTAGAAAAGAGGACAGAATTCCTCATTTTTTGAGCTCTCATCATAATCATCTTACATTTTCCATCAGATTTCATCTTCACAATTTCCCCCACCGTCTTTTCACTTGAGCACTTACTACCTGAATTCCCATCTGGGCTAGGTCATCATCTACAACTTTACCCACGATTTCTGGCCTTCTTTAGGTCTCTGTCATGCTTTTTTCACATCAATTACTATTACTCCTCATCCTTTATTATCACTGGCCAAACCATCTCGAATCTTTGAGATCCTAGTTGATTTTTCAAATGGGGAACCTGGCACAATTCAGTAACTCACTTATTTGTAATACGATCTTTCCCTCGAACTTTAGCCATGACTTCAGCATTCATGCCTCTTCGAAACACCTGTTTCCTTACTGCCTGAGGTAACAGTGAAGTTCTTTTTTTAAGAAATTTATTTTGATCTTCCTCTTCCTCGTCTCTACTTGCTCTTATACGCAACAGGCAATGGAACTCTGTTATTCAATTTATGTCTTGCAGTTCCGAACATCTCTTGTACACCCTTTGGTTTCAGTACCTAGTGCTGAGATCATATGGCCAATTTCCAGGCTGTACTTTTTCCTTTGGCTTTTCAGTCGCCACAAGCTTTCTTTTGCTTACATTAATATTTAATCTTCAGATATCCCTTCCACACTTCCATCTCTTAAGTATTTTTACATACTGAAGCCTTCAAGTGGAGCACCACATTTTATAAACCCTTTTAATTTTAAGTATTTTTGCTCAAAAATGTTGTTCTACCTTTTACAATTGTAAGCTAACTGTGCTCAGTAATTTTTAACAATATGAAAATTTGCAACAATTTTTGACATTTAGGTTCTTCGCTCTATTTGCATTCTACAAAAAACAAATCTTTTTGCATACAATTCATGTGACAGAATCAGAATTAGCCTCAGGAGTCAAGACATCTTTGAAACTGTTTGTGAATTATATATCCTGTGATCCTCTAAAGTAATCAAACCAAGAGTTTACCTGCCTCACCAATTTTCCTTCGCTTTACCGGTGTATGTTATTTTCATGTCCTTGTGTTTGCCGTAACTTTTCTGCATTTAAAAGGGGAAAATTACTGCTTTCAATACTTCCTTTATGTTTTCCTACATCCATAAGGCATGAGGTTGATAAGGCCACTCAAGGACCTGACTTAAAACAACTTTTGCTTTGTAGAGTAACTACTAAGCTTGACTCCTAGAATGTAATCAAAGTTTCTCTCTCTAAATGAGCGCTGTTAAAATCTAGACTTCGAAGAATTACTCAAATGCTCAATGCACCAAACATCACAGCAGCCCACGGAGCTTTGTGCGTCTAGAACATCAGACAACACTGAAATCAAAGGCATGTTGAATCGATTCAACAGGAGTGATCGCTACAGTGCTGAAATACTTGAGAAGTTTAGAATGTATACAAACCACCAGAGTAAATATTGAAGTCAGAAAATATCCTAATCGAACAAATTACTGACATGAAACTACAAAATAATCTTAACAAATTTTCAGAATCATTAATTATATAACATGAGTCATGTTTACACTTTCTGGAATCTAGGGTGGATGTAATTTTTTGAAAATTTAGCTTCCTTTATCTCTTACATTAAGTAAAGTTCCTATTCTACATATCCATAACCTTCTTGACAATTTACAACTACATTTGTGCAATGCATGAATGGAATTTCAATAATAAACAAAATGAAAAAGGCATTTCCTTCATCACTTACAGCGTTATAGTAATAACCACTTGTCTGGTCATAGTAAAGACCCAATTCTTCGTGGAATACATATCCGCTTTGTACCACCACTTTAGTAGCGGCAGCTTCTACCTGATCGGATATGGTCTTGCCGTCCTTCGCACGCCAACCGCTGTCCCCGTTTTTTTCGTCTTCGCTCGAATCCTCCGACTCCTCCTGAATTTTGCTCGGCTCCTGCATGTCGGAAAGGTCGATGCCGTGCGCTTCAAAAGCCATGGCCACCAGGGCTTTGAATTTATCTTTATCGTCGTCACTTTTGCTTTCCGTTTTAATTTTCTCGTCCGTTTTCTCGAGATTCGCGTCGTCTCTTTCCTTTTCAGACGGGCGACGGGAACTAAGCTTGTCGCTGCTGTGGTTACTGTCATGATTTTTATTGTGGTCCACGTCACTGTCTTTTTCACTTTTAACTTTCCTATCACTGCTGTAACCTAAATTTGTGTGTTCTTTACAACTGCAAAATTCTGACTTTTCCTTATACGTTTTACCCTCAGCTCCAGCCTGAAAAGAAGGCAGTAATAGTGACATGCCAAGTTCAGAACACAAACAGCTTTTGGCACACCAACAGCTAAACCGTCAGCGTACATAAAACATTTGTTAGGAATATGACAAACATTTTGAGAAGGCTTTACATACAAACCATTGAATGCTTGAGGCAAGAGGCTATTCAACAGCAAAATTTAATTATAAAAACTGTAAAATGTAAACAATATTTACTAGCTTACTAAGTTAACAGCCAATTTCTTTACGCACTGGTAAAATTTACTTTCATAATGTCAGATTGCATTCATCAACACTGTCATGAATACAACTAAGAAATTTCTGTTTATATCCTCACGTAACTGATATCTAGGAGAGAGAGAGAGAGAGAGAATTACCTTATCTAAAAGGTATCTAATATGGTCTTCAAGAGTACGACCTTTGGTAATGATCCCAAGTATTTTTGATTCTAGCGACTGCATACCCAACCACTTTTCCCTTCGATGAATGTGTCCCGGGTTCAGGTAAAACAAGGGTCTGATTTTGTGAAAGAAATACCAGTTAAGGAAAGCAATGAATTACCGACATCAGCATTGCTGACAGTTCGTCAGAAGACAAGTCAAGCTCCTGAATCGTCGACACGGACAATATACCCCACTGTATTTTAAGGTCATCCACATTCATGGAGAAGTCCTCAAAGTACGTCGACGGTTGTTCAGGCAACTCTGCGCGAATGTCCCTCTGCGTAGAATGCTCATTTCTTCCGCTTTTACGACCCATGCTGGTGAAAGCTAATTTTTCACAACGCAATTTTTATAATCATTAAACTCCATTAATGGGGTTTATTACATACTTTAGAGATCCTGTTTGCTTCACCTCCGTCCAAAATAAGACCTGTTGCCCTTCTTATTCCACTAACCTGCAAAAGGATGAAAAATATTAAAAGTCCACCAACTTGTCAGAGGTACAACTTATGCACGAATGAAAATTTATACAGTACCTATGTTAATCATTTTGAGAACTGTTGTGTCTCAGAGATCCCCTCATTTTACAATAGTTCTCACCAGTGGGGCTCAAACCCAAACTCATCAACATTAACTGATGATAAGAGTACAACGCCTGTGAATGACATCACCACCAATAATTGGCCTGACTTTGTACCTCATCTAAAAACAACTTCCTTCATACCAACCTCACTGCTCAGTGAAATCAGGTGCCAACTTACATAGACTAGTGACTGGTAATTAGTGTAAAGTAATGGCTCGTATCAGTAAAACAAAAAATTACTTCAAAAGTTTTGTTCCCAAAAAGCATTGCATATTTCCAAAGTAATATGTATCATTCCTAGGTTTACAAACCAGAGCCTTTTCTGCAGGGGTAAGAAGGGGAGCAACCTGGTTTAATGAAGACCCTGTAAGACGAACACTCGGTTGATCAATCAGCAAATCAGACTTACAGGTGGTAAGGTGAAGAGAACCAGATTGTCTCAGGAGCTGCTGGGAGGACTTTTTTAAGGCAGCCCAGAGGTCCGGAACAGGAGAGAAAAGCTTAAGGAACTTCCTGTATAACCAATTGGTGAACAGGTTGATATACTGGAATTCCCAAAGCTAAAAGCTACTCCCCATAAAAAAGTAGGGGGGCCAATCTGTCCCGATTAACTGCCCCTGGCAATTGAGCCTGTCAGTCAAAACAATGTGTCTGGCTGAAAGCTCAACAGCATAGCAAACCAACTTATGCATCTGCATCAGTCATCTTATCGCTCCTGGGCACTGTGTGACCATAATACAACTGCAGAATGTTGCAGATATCCATGTTGGAGAGAGTGTTTGCTAAATTAGATACAAGCAAACATACAAGCATTGCAAAAGATATATGCAGATGGGAAATCAAAATATGAATAAAAATGGAAACAGAAATATGCAAAAGAAAACAATTTTACAAAGCGGGGCAACGCACGGATGTTTTGCCTCAGTTCGCATAACTTGATCCTTTGGCAACAGGGACGCACAGAGGGTTGATCAAAGGTAGGATTATGATAAAAGACTCCAATTTGTATATCTTATGAAAAATGCAGACTATCCTGAATTAGTGACTTTTTCCTGTGTGAATACAAATCTCCTTACATGGAAAGCATCGTCCTGAAAACATGACTGGTATGGTTCTTCCAACCCAGAAATGTAAGCTTCGCAGTCATGTATGTAGGCAGGGTAAGATGACTTCTAGCTTTTCATGTGCCCTGCTCTAAATTCAGAAGAACCCAGGTTTCCCACAGGTGACAGAAAGACCAGCTTGGAAAGTAGAAATATTACCAAGTAGACTTAAAGACACTAGCGATCTACATCATAACCCCCAACCCCCCTCATTTAAAGGAAAAAGGAGGGAGCCATGAGCTGGCTACTCGACCCAGTTCCCCAACCCAGATTAGGCCAGTCGAACCCAGCATGCCAGTACCAAATGGCGGCTGAAGAAATGGTGGGTAGTGACAGAAGGTGATGGGAGGTGCTCCCAATTCAGCACACTCTCCACCAATTACCAAAACTGAAACCAAATTTCAGTGACTGATTGCAGCTCATACTGAAGGATACTCCAGTCTTCTTCTTCTTCTTCTTCTTCTTCTTCTTTTAACGTGCTTTTATTCCCATTTTTGTATGGGGTAAGCACGATGCCTTCTTTTGAAGGACTTTTTGATTTGGCTTTGGGGTAGACCTGTGGTCTCGATCGGGATACTCCAGTATAATATAAAAAAAAGTCTGTATTTCCAAAGGAACAAATGTATTTTCTGATAGTTTCTCACGTGACTCCGACAAACTTGATACTCGTTCAAGTCGTAAAAGCTTGGTCAAGGCGCTACATTGCCTCCCTTAGCTGATGATGACTGGGAATGCCTGTGAGAAACCAAACTTTGATAAATGTGGGGAACTCTAGTGAAAGAATATATATTAGGATGAGGTTTATTTTGCAGTGATGAATTCCCTGTCCCCACCCGTATCAAATCAGAATGGGTTAGGTTTACAATAGTCTCCATTAGTACTGTATATGCCTATTTTTCCTCAAATTTTCATTCTCCATAACCCAAAAACCCCAGTTTCGCACTAACATCCCATAATTATCAAGAGATACCGCCTTGGCTAGACTTAGAAGGATATATATCATAGAGTTAACCAAACTTGCCTCTGGAAATGAATGGGTTTGAAATTCATTAGAGTCGGGTAGAAAATCTCAGGAAAAACCGCAAGTGATTTGGAATGAACAGTATTACTGTAAATTATCATTATCAGACCTATAACTACTGGTGTCTACCAGTAATCTAATGGGGTATGAAATATGATATATATATATATAAGTCGTTGAAGGTCGGCATAAGTGTAGGCTATATTTAGAATCTACTCGTCGCTTTTTAATACATACGTACGTAATATTTAATAACATCAATGCCCTCTTAATTTTTCATATTGAAACTCTTTGTCATTACGAAGCCCAGTTACAAACGAAGAAATAAACGCAGATATTCTGATGCCCGGCCGTGATTCAAACTCGCGTCCGGGGTGTCAGAACGAGGCGACGACGCCTTCCCTCGCGGCCAGGTAAATTTTCGCCAGTCCTCCCGATACCCCGGGCACACATTCGAATCTTGGCCGGGCATCAGAATGTCTTCGTTTCTCGCGCCATTTGGATCTAGGCTCGGCAGCGACGAGCGTCCTGACCCGAACAGGCCTTAGGCTATACCCTCCTAACCTCAATTAGGGCGCCGTGCCCTGACCTGGCTGCCCCACCCCACCCGGAAAGTAACGCTAAACATCAGAGGCATAGAGGCATAACCCCGTCGCTCCGCAACCTACCCCAAGGCGCCGTTGGCGGAATATACCCGAAATGAAAAATGCCTTAATAAGTAAACCGACATTGAAAAATCCTCCTAAAATACATATTTATGACTTAAACGAACCGAAAAATAAAGAGTAAACAAGTAAATATCACGATCTCCAAAAGCGCCTCCTTCAGCGTAGGCCTAGGAACTTCTAGGCGCCATTAATGATCATCCTCGAATTGGCAGCTTGAAGGACCTCAACGGCTTGTATCCTCACGAAAAGGACTCCTTATTGGAAGGATTATTCACGGGATCCTTCGCTGATTCACGAAATTGAAAGCAAACTGTTTATCTCGTCTCCTTTTGTTGTTGCTTTGGGGCGTCTTCTGTTGGGGCCCAACAAACGCCTTCTTGGTTTCCTTCGATAAATGCTCTAATATTAATCATTTTAGAGGTTTTTTTAATTGAAATATTATGTTTTTAAGGGTTTTTTATCATGTGAGGATCATTATTTGTATTTTTATGTGGAAATCGCAAAGCAGGATTATATTTTTGGCCGTTTGTCTTTTTGAACTTAAATGTCGCCTAATGAAAGACGCCCCCTGTTGTTTTAACTTGGGAGGTTTGGCTATTTTAATAAATAAAATGGGCGCGAAGTTATTTTTAAACTTATATTAAATAGTATATGACAATGTTGAAATTTATTCTAAATCCTACTTTACGATTTACTGATTCGAGCTTAATGGCTAAGATTTATCAGGCAAACGGAGGATGTAGTACTATTTATGCCACCTCCAATAACAAAATGCAAAAGTTAGTATTATTTATTTTGGCAATGGCATGGTTCCTTATCAGCTACTGGGCATATAACTTTTTGTGGGTGTAGTAATCATTGAATTAAGCCAGCATGCACTAAGGGGGAATGAGATTCTTCACAGTTCTTACACTTTATTGATATATTACTAAGTTTATACGCAGCGTCATCTTACTCTTAAATAGTTCCAATCACCTTTTAGGTAATAAGATTAATAATCTTCATTAAAATATGTCTGAATTTATTTTGTCAGCATCGTAGTTCATTTTTTTTATTTGTTACTCAGTGTCTCAGTCAACTGAAGAACATACATCGCAAATCCAGTTTATTTTGTGTAAGTGTCCACTTTTTTTTTGTAAGTTTTGACAGACATTTCTAGGTTTTCAATGCAAGGAGACTGTTGTACCGTTGGATGGGGTTTTGTTCAACCTTTCAGGCTGTTTATTGCTTTGATAGTATCATTCCTAACCACAGGCTGAATTCAAACCTGCCCTCAGAGATCGCGTTGGCGAGGTGGTCAGTGAAATAGGATTCTGTAGCAATCTAATCTTTGAACAAGTTTTGGGGCATAATTTAAGACTTTCTGTGCCAATTTTCATCAAATTCTGTTCATCCGTTCTCAGTGCATCGCCATTTATAGAAACTAATCCTTCTATCTTGAGATTTTCAGCAAACGTTGCATGGTCTAAAGGCGCAACCTCCCACCAACCGAGTTAAAAAAAAAAAAAAAAAAAAAAAAAAACATTTATGATGTCAGAAATAGATAACCGGTGGATAAAAAAGTATATACGATTATATTAAGGGTTACAGACATGTATGTGCAAGATTACCTGCCACTTCGAGAATGTTTTGGCGTCAGGAATAAACGCAACCGGAGCTTTTTTTAGCCTAATGAAATTCGCCGGCTCGGAAATGTAGGTGACCTGAGACGTAAAAAGATGTTGCTATTTTCGTATGTTACTAAGGATAATGCATGATTGTATATTCGCGTCGGATTTAGCACATTTTACGGTGGAAACGAACCCTTTTTGAACCCATTTTCTTGATGGTGCGAAGGTTGACCAGTGGGGTTGCCAGAGAGAGAGAGAGAGAGAGAGAGAGAGAGAGAGAGAGAGAGAGAGTAAGCATCATGTATCTGGAAGTAGATGCATTACTATTTGATAACAGTAAGAGAATTTCGTTGCTCGGCGAAAAAAAAAAATTAGCTTGTACCTTTAAATATATCAATGATATAGGCCTATTCTTCAGTTGAGTGACCAGCATGTTTACTCATTCACCTTACTTTTTTTCTCTCGTTAACTGTCTTTTTATCATCTGAATTCTCATTATAGTCAGCTTTGCCATTTTGCAGAGCCTAGTCAAGGGTCAATATAAACCTTTGGAGGATATTTCCTCTAAGATGTAAACCTTCATGACTAGACCTAATAACCAGTGAAAATAAAAGTAAAAATCTAATTTCTTTATTGAAGAACTTTTACAATTAGATATATAATAATGATTCAACTGCCCTGTAACCAAACATTACCACCGAAACCTGTAACAGGCCTTAGGAGACAGCTGTGAATAAAGATGTCCACTCACTGAGTGATTGGATAAGATGGCGCAAAGAAAACCGACTTGTTGGTCTGTGTCTGTCAACAACGCTTACGAAAACGTTCGATTTCTATCTTGAAAGAAAATTGTAACTAGCATCTTACAAAGCAAGAGTAAGTAGTATCAATATAACGTTTTATAAAGTGGATTTTAGGATCTGTTCGAGTGGTGTTTCATCTCGAACGACAATAGGAAGAAGAAGAATCTGAGCCGGCGCCTCCAAGCCATTAGCGATTTTTAAACTTTTTTATTTTAGCTATGGTGACGCATTTTGCTCTTCATCTGTTACATATTCACGTTGCATATTTCAGTGTGTTGTTATTTACTAAAACTTTAAATAAGCGCGTCAGTCAGAGGAGAAAATAAGGCCCAAAATACCAGAACATCTTACCGTCGGCAGTTTGCTATCGTTCAAACCAGGATTAATAGACCCAACAGGTTGTCGACCATTGAGAGTGATCAAGCCATGTTAACTTCTTCGACTTTGTTGCTCTTCCTTTGTAGTTGCTTTGTATAGAGGAGACCATTTCACGTCTTTTGAGAGCGAAGGTCCTCAGCCTGAGGTCCACAGAAGGATGAAGAAAATATTAATGATTTGCCAATTGATCTAGTGCAATTACGACAGAATCACGTGGTTTTTAGTATAGTTTTTCTTCTTAACTAGTATTGTATTTACTTGTAGGGTATTTAGTGAATTGTAAGTTACAATGACTGAATTATATGAATTTTAAGATTTTTTTCGTAACTGCCCTATATTTACTGTAAGTGTTAAGAAAGGTAATTGCCTATTACGTTGTTCGTGTACTGGAGAGTATCTTTGTTCGTGTACTGGAGAGGATAGTGTGTAGTGCAGTCCCGAGAATACTTCAGTTGTCAAAGAAGGTTGGAAGTGAACGGTTGGTTTTTCAAAGTGCTCTGAAATCACCAAGAATGAATTTGATAGAGAAACATAACAAATTGTATAGATAAATAAGTTGCTATAAGTGTTGAAAATATAGTGCTTAAGAAGGAAAATTGCCGGTGGAGGAGTTAGTGCTAGCAATTCAGGTCTGAAATAAGTTAATCTAAAGATTATGACCAGAGGGATAATATAAATGTTATAATAAAATGGATTACAGGATCTTCCGGAAAAGAAATAGAAAATTGTTTTTAACAATTATGTTTTCATACAAATATTCGAGTGTCAGTCTTGAGCCACGTACAGGCTTGCCGAGATTTTGGGAAGTGACGTTTGATTTCCCAACTCATAAAACATGATTTCATACGACGCTAAAGTAATAGGAGGTTTAACAAACGGAGATGAGAAATACGATAAGAAGATGCTGACCAAAAGAAGACCCCCAGAAAATAATATTTGAAGACAAATGGAAACGAATCTAGTGGTTTAGCGAGAAGTAATCTCGCCATATTGTTCATCGCATTGTCTTCAGAAACTCGGTGACCACACCAACATGGACCCTAGATTTAAGAAGCATCCGGCCGGATGTATATAAAAATAATTCGTTTGACAACAATTAAACTACGCTTCTGGAGAAATATCAACCCACCAGGTAAGAAGCTGCTTAAGAATTAATTTGTGGAGGCAAATTTAGTCTGTGTAAGTGGGAGGGAGACTGTATTTTCTTATACTGGCCTGACAGTCTGTTGAACTGTTCACAGTACGTATAACATTATTAATATGTGTCAATGAAATTTTGTAGAAGGATGGTTTATGGGCCAAGTAAGAGCCTTTTTAGGTAAGCCAAGCTTTTTATATTATCTTTATGTAGACCGTTTTCTGTGAATAGCGTTCTAAGTTTTGATTATTGTGTCCTTTGGATCGAATGTAATGATTGAAACATAGTTAAAAGCAATTGCTTTAGTGGCATATCTCTCTCTCTCTCTCTCTCTCTCTCTCTCTCTCTCTCTCTCTCTCTCTCTCTCTCTCTCTCTCTCTCTCTCTCTCTCTCGTACCTCCATTCTGGCTGACTCGGGCAGTCTGGAAAACCTGTATATTAAAAAAAAAAAAACGATTTAAAACCTCTGAGAAAAATAAGTAGCAATTTAAAGTCTGCTACTTGTGGTTGGGGGGGGGGAGGGACCACAGCGCTTCAGAAAACGCAAATAGAAAATGGGAATCGCTTATTTATCAGATAATTTTTAATAATCCACACACACATAGAAAAGTTTTTCTCAACTTTATCACTATTTTGTGATATGAAAGTAATTTTTAAGGTTTTAAGAGAAATAATTCTCCGTTTTCCTCTATGCAAAGCCTTGTTTTTTACATAGTTTATTATTGATTTTTCATTTGATCTGTAATACTGGTGAGTACCTTAAACAACAACGCGATTAAAGAATAGATGCATCTTTTTCGTGTACGTCAATTATTTTTGGTGAATAAAGAACCAAAGCCAATTGATAACATAATTACTTTATCCCTTCCGTGATGGAGTATATAACTGCAAGTTATATAAAGATTATATATACCGGGAGCACCTGGGATTCATCTCTAACTTTTCCTCGCTTTTTAAATCTCAGTTGCTATATGATTTCAGTTTCTTTATCAAAATTGATAATTATAAGAGTAATTGATTATGTTTGAAGTTTAGATGAACTTGACGTAAAAGTTACTTATACGGACAAACTAATCAAATAAATATGGTTGATTGGATTGTAAGTAACTGTGGTCTAGATCACTTCACTCACTTTCAACACACTCGCTGTCTTTAGACACAGTATCTTTGAAAGTGCTTAACACTTAATGGGAAAACTATAATGGGTAGAACACCAGATATGTAGTGTTGTCAACTCGATTTGACAGTTGATCGCAAAGGCGCTAGACTTTCTAATTAATGCACTAAAAAACGCCAAATAGAAAATAAACATTAATTATTAAAGCTTATGCTGTACTTACGTGTACTGATCATCATTAAAGATTATATGCGTGGTTCTGCTAAATTTAGAAGTCTTCTAACGTTCCAATAAAGTCCTATCTTCATTTTCGTAAGCTTGGAGACTTCCAATTTTCTTGACAACATCACTTGGAAGCTCACATTGATAGCAACATTGCAAGCGCCTCTTCAGTCCATATTTAATGGCAAGAATACTCTGCAATGGTTTTAGTGGCATTCTCTCTCTCTCTCTCTCTCTCTCTCTCTCTCTCTCTCTCTCTCTCTCTCTCTCGTACCTCCATTCTGGGTGACTGGACAGTCTGGAAGAACTCGTATCTTAAAAAATTAAAACCCCTGAGAAAAAGTTAACACGATTTTGAGTGAAACTATAAATTGACAAGGCTTCACTGACACTTCAACAGTCAACATAACTAAACTTAGTTGAGAAATTAACGCTTAATTTGTTAAATGAAATAGCAATTTACAGTCTGCTACTTGTGGTTGGGGGGAGGGAGGGTCCCCTGCGCTACAGAAAACGCAAATAGAAAATGGGAATCGCTTATTTGTCAGTTAATTTTTAATAATCCACACACATAAAAAAAGTTTTTCTCAACTTTATGACTTTTGTGATATAAAAATCATTTCCGAAGTTTTCTGAGAAGTAATTTTCCATTTTTCTATATGCAAACCCTTGTCTTTTTAGATAGTTTATTATTCATTTGAACTATAAATACTGATGGGTACTGTGCAGCTACCCCCATTTTGAATAGTATGCATACATAATTGGTCTGCATTTCGCCAATATATACCTGCACGTTGCATAAGGATTATGAATCCACTTCTGGTAATTAATTTTTTCTCTTTCCATACCTAGGAAAATCCCAAAGCTTGCTTAAACCTCATCCACAACAAAGCTTGCTTAAACCTCATCCACAACAAAGCTTGCTTAAACCTCATCCACAATCCACGTCTGAACTATGTCCAACTCTCTCTCTTTCTCCCCATTGTCGTAGATTCATCGCAGTTTTTTCTTTTCTCGAACGGATAAATTTTCATAAACCTACAATTTTTTTATTTCCCCAAAATTTGACACTTAAAACTTTGGTGGTAAATTTTAATGGGTAGAACACCAAATACGTCAAACGGTTTCGTCTTTTAATCATGTTAATGAGATTCATAAGGTCTACTGCTGTTTTTTTGTCAGTCTTTAAGAATTATCTCCAGAGTGTAGGCTCCTAGGACACAGTATGCCACCATTTTTTGTCAGTTTTAGACACCAAAGCCAGTGCTAGAGTTGTCTAACGAGGTGCATATCACCGTAGGTGGTTTCTCGACTGAGGTTCCTAAATGTCACACTTGGGGAGAGTGTTTCAGGAGGATGTAAGCAAAAAGCAGCCATTCTTCGAATCGAAGTTAAAACAGCTGTTATTTGTAGCAAATCTGTAACGACGGTATTGAGTAATATTTTGGACATCTGTGTTTGTCGGAAGACAAACAGATGGCGATTGTGAGAGACGTAATAAACGTACATTGATAAAACATATATCAATGGAAAGGCCACGAAATTCCACATATGGCCAATTGCATGAGATTCGAGACAGATTAATAAATGCAATGCAGGAGCATAATACATGTGAAATGGCGCGATGTTTGGCGTCTTCACAAACAGAAATATACATACAGTTTGATACAGAAGATTCGGTGTAGCATTATGAGTACATGATTAGAATGCTTGCGTGGCAAAGCAAGTAGTGGTGATTGTATATAAATCGAGACAACAATGGTTAGGGAGAAACAGACGGAAATATTGTATGGTAGAAGTTGCTCAAAAGAGACCGCGATGGGTCTCTTACAATACTCCCCCCCCCCCCCGTACCCCTAAGCAATGCGTCGATGCGGAAATCGTCTTGGAATGGGCGCGAAGGGCTTGGGTTAGGGGCGGGTAGGAAGCTGAAGGGCGGCGCTGGCCGGCAGGAACTCGAGGAGGACGGTAGCGGGTTGAAGGATGACGTCGGATGATCCCTCGAGGGGGACGGCAGTAGGCTGAAGGATGGCGTCGTCTGGTCCTTCGTTGGTCAGCTCGTCCTGTACGAGTTCGGGGGCGGCGTCAGGCTTCCTGGCGGAGGCGTCCAGGGCTCCTGTGGTGGGGTGTTCATCTCTGGTTAAGACGAGGCATTCGCTGTGGTCGCTGACTTTTTCTCGCTTTTTAATTAAATCTCAGCTGCCATACGATTTCTGTTTCTATATCAAAATTCAGTTGGTAATTACAACTTCTTGAAAAAAATATCAATAATTAACGATTATGTTTCAAGCTGAATTTAACATAAGAAGTTTTTATACGGGCAGACTAATCGAATAAATATGGCTGATGAGTGGATTTTTTCCAGTCACATTATTTTATTAATATATATATATACATAGGGATCTTTGAAAGTGCTTAGCACTTGAAACTTTAAGGGCAAATTGTAATGGGATCAACACCGCATAAGTGACGATGATACGTCAGTCAGTCTAGCCTTTTAACCGTGTAAATGAGATTCATGAGGATTCCAGCAGCTCGCTGTGTTTTGTCAGTCTTGAAGAATTATCTCCAGTGTGTATCCTTCTAGAATACAGTACTGTATGCCACCATTTTTGTCAGTTTTGCACACTAAAGGCGGTGTCAGAGTTGGTTAACGAAGTGCATATCACCGTAGGTGGTTTCTGGACCGAAATTCCGAATCGTCACACTTGGGGGAAGTGTTTCAGGAGGACATAAACAAAAAAATATTCTTCGCTTCTATGTTAAAATAGCTGTTATTTGTAGCAAATCCTTCCTGTGTCAACAAGTCATCATTTTAGCATATTATTGTGGCGCGTCAGTGCAATTGAGACTTCGGTTTTGAAACCGCAACATCATTCATCATCTTATATCTGCTACATCTTATAATAAAGCAAAAGATGTTTTGTCCTTTATTGAAAAGGCTTAGGAGTAATAAGTGGGTGTGGAGGTTACTGGCTGCGTCAACAAGCCTCGTCTTTTCAACATGTTATAATGAAAACATTTTGGACGGCTCAACCAGATCTTATAAAAGTACTTCTGTTACTCTGATCGAAGTAAAAAATATTTGTATTATTTTTTAACGAATATTTTCATCGAAACAAATGCCTCATAGATTGGTAATAGCGAGAGAATGAAATTTGGTAGCCTAAGCTAGACTTGTCCCCTCAAAGTATTAATTTAGTACGTTTATATCATTTAAACCTTTCTCTAAGTACAACTTGTTTTCGAATATATAAAAATAATTGCTCAGTGGTAAAACTTATGGAACCATCACAAGAGAAAAGCAGCCTTTAAGAATGGCGACATAAGGTAAAGAATTTTAAACCAGCTTGTATTTTTATGGTTCATTATTCCAAATGAGTCAGAATTCCTTTATGGCATTCCATATTTAACAATTCTTTCTCAGGTCTGATAGGAATGGCTGCTAGTTACTGCTTGATTTGTTAAATGAAATAGCAATTAAAGGCTTCTTGCTGTGGGTGTGAAGGTGGGGCGGGTATTGGTTCCATGTCGACGGAAAATGGGGATTCGCTTATCTGTTAAGTATATTAGCCCCAAAAAAAGTTTTTCTCAACTTTATCACCATTTTATGATATAGAATCATTTGGGAAGTTTTTTTTAGAAATATTTCTGGATATTTCTATATACAAAGACTTTGTTTTACATAGTTCATTATTTATTTTTCACTTGAACTATAAATACTTGCTGGTACTGTGGGCGTAGTGTGTAACTAACTTTAGCGGTATTTATCCGTTCTTTATTACTATTTTTGGTGACGAAAAAGCCAAATTAAGTCAATACTAATGTTTATTTTATCCATTCTGTCATCTGTGATGAAATATACACCTGCAAGTTATACAAGGATTATGAAACCTTTTCCGCCTTATGATAATTAATGTTTTCTCTCTCTTTCCATACTTAGGAAAATCCAAAAACGTACTTGTTTATCATCCACAATCCACGTTTGAACTATTTCAAACTCTCTCTCTCTCTCTCTCTCTCTCTCTCTCTCTCTCTCTCTCTCTCTCTCTCTCTCTCTCTCTCTCTCTCTCTCTCTTGTTCCTCATAGATTCATCACTATTTTTTCTTTTATCAAAGCGATAGTTTTGTAAACCTATATTATTATTTTATTATTTATTTGATCAAAATTTCAAAAGCGTTTTTAAACCCATATATCCGGTTTGGAATGATGGTAATAAGTGTGATCCATCTTGTCATTGTGAAGTATGTAAGGACTGGTCAGATGAGCAAACGAATAGTTTTGTGCAGTATCAGAAAATGGCTGAGGTCTTTAGACTGTGTAGACATTTAGGTCTGGCCATATGTCTACTCTATCTTTTCCTTCTTCTTCTTCTTCAATCCTTCCTAGGATCTGTGAGGCACCTGACTGAGTATATTAAGGTAAGGGTCGACCTTGTTCAGTCCCTTGAGAGAGAGAGAGAAAGAATTCAGTCCTGATCTTTTACTATTTTTTTTTTATTATCTCGAAAGCCTCTTGCTATTGAAGGTTGTCAATGCACCTCAGTGGAGGTTTAGCTGAAATTTTTGCCCTTTAGACATCAAAATTTTGTGTGAGAATTGTAGTAGAACTCTGAGGCCATCCGCAAAAGGAACACGTTTAGTGGAAAGTGACTGGCTATTAAAACGCAATAGAAAGTGGAGATTCGCTTTTGTTTTATTGTTAGGTTAAGTTTAGTAGTCCATAAAGAAAAAAATATATCTTTTATCAACATTATCACTATCTTTTTTTACATATCAATCATTTGTAAAGTTTTTTGGGAAAGAAATGTACATATTTCTGTTTACAGAAGACTCTTTTTACATAATTTATTATTTTTTTTTTTTTTTTTTTTACTAAATTGAAGGATGTTAGCACTATACTTCCACGGTCCTTGTCCCCACGTCCTTTTTCCGATGTTTTGCGACCCTCTTAAGTGGACTGACCACCGTTTATGGTTCCCTTCCAACCATCGTTGGTGTTTGAGGAAATGAAGAAGAAGAAGAAGAAGAAGGCTGAGAGAAATCAGCGCTTACCTGGCAGAGGGAACACCTGCTTCGGTCACTGGCTTTACCTTGCTTTTTAAATCTCAGTTGCTATACGATTTCCGTGTCTGTATCAAAATTAAATACGGGATTACCACTTCTTAAATAAAATATCAAGAATTGATGATTATGCTCATAGTTTGGCTGAATTTTTAACGTAAAAATTCTTTATACGGGCAAACTTATCAAATAAATATGGCCGACGAGTGGAGTTTCCAAGATCGTCATTGACGCTTGATTGCCTTTACAGGAAGAATGTTCACATTATATTTGAAAGTGCTTAGCACTTTGAACTTTCGGGGCATGTTTTAATGGTCAAAATATACCGAAAATTTTAACCATTCCCGTCTTTCAATCATATAAATGAGTGACATAACTACTCCTGCTGTATTTTGTCACATTAAAAAATATCAGCAGTATGTAGGATACTGCATGCCACCATTTTTTGTCAGTTTTGGACACCAAAGGCAGTGTTATTGTTTTTTTTTTTTTTAACTAAATGTCATAGGTGTCCAAAAAATACTTTTGAAAGTGCCGAGCACTTATGAATCCAGGGGCCAAATTTCTTATGGGCATAAAACTAAATCTGTCAATCAGTCTCTTCTTTGAAGCAAGTTCACGAGATGCATAAGGACTCCTGTTGTATTTTGTCATTCTGTGGGCTTGTAGGATACTGTATGCCACCTTTTTTGTCAGAGTTGTTTAATGAAGCCGTGTGCAGGACTTTGGTGGAGTGTTATATGAATGAATATTATCTCTGGGGAAAACATCTGTTGAAAATTTGCCGTACCAAGATCCTAGGTACTTCATGCCCCTGAAAAATATGTATCTTGGACCAAAGGCATTATCATCAATTTCAAATAATACACATGGTTTTCCCAAGCAAGCTATGGAGGAATTCCAGAAAAGGCGCTTAGGTTTTTTTTACAGAAAGTGTCAAGCAAATTTGCATGACATTTGATTTTAGAAATCCAGTTTTGAAACGCATGACAGCTATTGATCCAAAATCTGTTAAGAGGGATGTTGCTATTCAGTATGCCAGTGGAGGAATTTTGGAATTTTACCAAAAGAACGAAAAGTTTCTTGTTTGAACCAGTTTTGTATTCTCCATATGAAGCCTCCCTCTAAGGCTACAGCAGAAAGAATATATTCTGCTGTTAATGTAATGTACTCTGAGCGATATTTAAAAGACAACACTTGCTTTACTTTTCCAGTTCAGATAATGATTGGTAAACTGAATTCCAGCCTCTGTGTTGATAGGGAAGATGAATCTGATTGAAGAACATATTTTCATACTGTTACCAGGTTTCATATTATTGTCTTTATTTTGTATCTTAAAAGAATTGTGTTAATTTGCACATTTTTCTAATCAAAAGAATTAGTTTCCTTTTCAATGAAAATGTCAGTTCTTTTTTAGTTTTTCATAATATTGTAAATCTTGAGAGTATTAAGTCAATTATAAAAAATAATTGATATTTTTCCTAAAATTACTTTTCTATTCCTTCTTACATGCGGTATAAGTAATCATATATATATATATATATATATATATATATATATATATATATATATATATATATATATATATATATATATATGTGTGTGTGTGTGTGTGTGTGTGTGTGTGTGTGTGTGTCAAAATGGGGATAAATAAAAAAATCCCCCCTGACACGGAAGCCAAAGCGATTTGATACTACGATTTATCACTTCCATGATAGTGTACGTATATGTGAAAATTATACTGTCTACATAGTTATGTACCCACTTCCTGCTTATAATACTTGATGTTTCTCTCTCTCTCTCTCTCTCTCTCTCTCTCTCTCTCTCTCTCTCTCTCTCTCTCTGCATTAGGCCGAGTTACTTGTTTGTTGTAGATTAGTAAGGGATTTTTCTTGTCTTTGTGAAGTATGTAACGACGGGTTTAATGAGCAGACGAATAATTTTGTGCAGTGTCAGAAAATGGCTGAGGTCTTTAGACTGTGTAGACATTTAGGTCTGGCCATATGTCTACTCTATCTTTTCCTTCTTCTTCTTCTTCTTCTTCTCCTCCTCCTCCTCCTATAGGCTCTGTGAGGAACTTGACTGAGCATATTAGGGTAAGGATCACAGGTTCCTCCATAAGGATCGACCTTGTTCAGTCCCTTGAGAGAGAGAGAATTGAACCCTGATCTTTTATTGTCTTTTTAAATAAAAAAAACGGAACATACGTGTTTGTATAGAGGACCGTAGACCGTAGACGAGCCACCAAAAGTGGACGAGACTAAAAGTGTGGATACGAAGTGGCTGCTATCAGTTCTGTTTCAAGGCCACATCACTGTACAAGCGATCATCATCAGCTGGCGCCACCTTCCACGAAAAGTGTCCAGTGTGCAGGCAGTCTTATAGTCCTATCGTTGCAGTAGGGATGATTTTCTCCTGAGCCAAATACGACAGTACAGTATCCTTTTTTCCCCCTGTGAGGATCCTTCGACAAGTCTTGCGGCAAGAACCCTGCTGTGGATTAGAAGATTTCTCCCCTTCTAAAAAAAGGTTCTTACTTCCCTTGGGTTCACTAACCCACCATCCTCATTCGTGGGGTAGTCAGATTCATCCCAAATCTCAGTGGGTGGTCAGGAAGAATTCTGACGAGAACTTGAAACCATTCCGACACCACCTGGTGGGAAACGGGCGATTGTAAACAGCCCATCTGGGTCAGCAAGGCGTTATTCTTTTGTTTATTTTGAGTGCCGATTGCACCTAACAGCATGCAGATGTATGCTAACTTTATCAGTTGGTAACCAGATATTTAATTTTATCGTAAAAATTTTCGTTATGCTCCAAAGCACATTATTATGATTTTCCTAGAGGTTTTTCATGATCTGTTTATTCAAGATATTCCCTAAGTTGTCCAGGATTTTGTACTGCATACTTGGGACCACAAGCATGTACCATAATCACCGAGAGATGGAGTAAGCTAAAGTTAAAAGGCCGCTACCACCACAGCGCCTTCTTTGGACGATGTGCAAAATTCACATTAACATTGATGTGAATCAGTGATGAGTAGCTACTTCAATCAGAATGATTTTTGTATGTATAGGAGTGGTTCTATGTCCCTCTTAGGTTCTTGTTAAATTGAGGTCACTCTGTAATCTCTGGACAGTAAAAAGGTTTGAAAGGTGTAACAGGGGGGAAAACCTCAAAGCAGTTGTACTCTGAATCAATTGTTAGGAGAGGTTGGAAAGTAAGATGGAAGAAAGAGAATATGAACAGATGTACACAAAGAATGAAAGGATTTGCAAAGAACCTTAAGTAATGCCTACAGAGCACTGCATGAGGTGCCCTGATGGCTATACCCTCCTACAGAGCATGTGACCTTTAGAATCATGTGTAGTTTTGTAAACAATATGTGCTGTATTCTAATTTATGTTGTGGCTGGTACTACTTATATAGTTCAGAATGGAGGAATTCTGGTAAGGATGCAGATCTTATCAGCTTGATTTTTTTTTTGGGGGGGCGGCCAATTTTGGATAAATAGGGATGGTCAGAGTCAGGAAAGGTATCAGTATATAAAAAATCTGCCCAAAAAAATCCTGAAATGAGCTGCCCAGTCAGCATTTGAAACACTGTAAAAGGCTTATTGATAACGACAACCCCGACTAGGGATTAAGCTTAGAAAGAGAATATGAGGTCTTATTGACTGTTCATGCCATTTTTTCCTCTTGTGAACACACACCATGAGATGTAATGCTCGATGGAGCACTCCATTGATTAATTTATTCAACTCTGGTAAAGGTTATAGATTTTTGCTAACACAGCCTTATGTCAGGTAACACCCATTAGGCTACACTGTCACACATTTTTCCTTACTTCAAATTTTAACTCCATATGATAGCAATAGCTCCTGAATTACTTGCTTTATTTCTGATAAATTTTGTGACAGGAAGCATATGTTGTATATAGTTGACCTAAATATATTATAGAAACTGTAATGGTACCAGGTTCCCATTAGGAAAAAATTAAGGCAACATGAGGTAGAGTCGAGACGATAAGTCCCCACCTTAGAAAGACATTACGTACCATCTCAAAACTCCTTGTCATTATATGAAGTCCTTATTCTTATTATCAAATTGGTGGTCCTCATTCCCCTCGGCTAGAAAATCAGAGATTTTTTCTTATTATATTTCTCCCAGAAGGCAATTTTTGACATAGGTATCAAATGAGTGTGAGGGCTAGGTCTCTCTCTCTCTCTCTCTCTCTCTCTCTCTCTCTCTCTCTCTCTCTCTCTCTCTCTCTCTACTACGGACATGTGGTGCCTCCTCCGATTCCTGACCTATCTCCAACCCTCCTGACCTACAAGGCGGGCCCTCGCCTAACTCGCTCGCTTCTTTTTTTTTATTTTTTTTCCCATCACATCATTCCTCCTCCGTTTCCCACCGCCAGCGAGCATCACAGTGGGGAGAGGTTGCCATGGAAACCAACCGCTGGGGCTCGCGAGCTGTTGTGGAGTAACGCCGCCGAAGGCAGGCTCGCTTGTTGAATGTCGCTCTGTTGGCGCTGCCCTCGGTGGAATTTTTGTTTATCTTTCGCTCTTCGAAGTAGACTGCAGTGTCGTTTGGTAAGTTTCGGTGATTCGAGTCTCAGTTGGCGGGTATGGTTGATGAGTTGTTAGGCAGTTTGTAAGGTATGCCGTGAGATAGGTCTCGGTCACGTTTGGTTTGTTTTTGTTCACCAGTGGCGTAAGTTCGTGCGGTTCCTTCTGTTTGCCTTTGCGTACCGCCGGCGTAAGTTTGCGCGGTTTCTTCGGAAAGAAGCACCAGCGGAAAGTACGCCTTACTACACGAAATAAAACTTAGGCGAAGTACCGTCAAGGGGTGGGTGGGGGGAGTTATCGAACGGTACGTGTGACGCGGCGGCGCCGAAGCCGCGAACTCGGGAGCCCCATGACACCGCGCAAGCTCAACTTTTCCCGAGCGCAGCCCTTGCTTTCCCTCCCCTCAAATTATCCCGAATCAACCTCCTCCAGATAACCCCAGGCGAGGAGGAGGAGGAGGCCTCAGTGTGCCCCTACACCCATGGCAAGCAGGAGCAGACCGGGAGGACGGTCTTCGTCGGTCTCAGAATAGGTCTTCTTCTTCCTCTCGAGAGAGAGAGAGAGAGATTGAAAAGGTTCTCCGAAGAAGAAGAAGAGTTTTCGGTGTCAGTGTAGATGTGGCTTTAGTGCGGTCAGGGTGTGTGCGTGTGCGTGTGTCCCTCTCTCTCTCTCTCTCGTTCGTCTCTGTGCATAGTGTTTCAGGGGCAGCTGTGTGTGTATAACTCCCCACCCCCGAAGGGCTTGAGCGGAACGCCATGTGACGATCGTGTCTCCCGTAGCAGTAGCCGTGGCTTCAGTAGTGATACCATCAGGTGGGTATTATTGAGATGTACACGAAGCCCCCAGCCGTAGGCCTGTATGTCTCTCTCTCTCTCTCTCTCTCTCTCTCTCTCTCTCTCTCTCTCTCTCTCTCTCTCTCTCTCTTCTTCTTCTTCCCATATTTTTTGAAATGTCATCTACATCTTCCTCTGCCAATATTCCCATTTTCAGTCTTATTTCAATATAACCTTTTATTTTTTTAAATATAACATATATTATTACCCATTAAAAAAAGATAATTTCAATATACAACCTCCTATTTCATTCTTTATTCTAAATCACGAGAGAAAATTAAAAAAACAACTTATACGCAATAACCGTCTTGGACCCACAACCTCAGTTGAAGGTTACGCCAATTATTTTTTTTTATTTCGAATTTATTTCTATATTTTATATATACATTTTTATTGTCATCTCTCTCTCTCTCTGTCTCCCTAAAGGTTGTTATCGTCCCGTTGTTCTGTTACGCAATCTCTCTCTCTCTCTCTCTCTCTCTCTCTCTCTCTCTCTCTCTCTCTCTCATATCACCTACTTTGAACAGCTTGAATTACAGCGTTCTGTGACGTAGCGATGTATCGAGTGTTATTTGATTGGCAGGCTTTATACATACATACATAGGCTACATACATACATTCATACGTACATACATTCATACATACATGTGTGTGTGTGTTTGTGTGTACTTTAAGGTAAACCACTCAAGGCAGTTTCTTCCATTTCACCAAACTGTCATCCCGAGATTACAAAGAGAGAACAACAATATATCTCTTGTGTTGTCCCCCCTGCTTTTAAAACCCCTCCCTCCTTCTTCTCTCTCTCTCTCTCTCTCTCTCTCTCTCTCTCTCTCTCTCTCTCTCCACAAATGTCAGCGCCGAGGGAAATGACATATGTAGGCCTATATTCTGCTGGATGAAGTTAGTTTCCATTTTTGTGTCACTTTTTGCCGTGTTTTTTTTCTGCACTGTTTGTGCATAGGCCTACTGTATGTGTATAGGGTACTATACTTATACGTGGTATTTAGGTATTACTTATTAACGATACCAAAATATTAATAACTGGCTTATGGTCGTTTGTACGTGAATGAAAGAGTGTTGTCACCTCTGACGTGTTCAAAACACGTTTTTTTTTCTATTCAACGATTGTTTTTTTAATAAAACAATCGTCGAATATGAAACATTAAACGTCTTTTTGAATAAAATATTAGTGCCTGCGCCGTTCCCTCCTTATTCGTCTGATGATCGATTGTTAAGTAATTTTCTGAAGTCTGAACTAGAGTGAGTCTAGGCCTATGGGTTTTTAAGAAATCGAGTACCTAGGCCTATGGGCTTTTAAGATTTAAGTGGGTCTTTGGTAGGTAGGTGTTTTAAGAATATGAGTAGGCCTATGGGCTTTTAGGCATTGGAGTGGGTCAGTGGGCTGTTTAGAAGGAGAGTAGGTCTAAGTGCTTTTAAGAAACTGAATAGGTCTAAGTGCTTTTAAGAAACTGAACAGGTCTGAGTGCTTTTAAGAAACTGAGTAGGTCCAAGTGTCTTTTAAGAAACTGAATAGGTCTATGGTCTTTTAAGAAACTGAATAGGTTTATGGTCTTTCTATGTAAATGCTTTCCATAACAAGGTTTATTCTACCTTACATCCAATGCATAGCCCACCTCAACAAAAAACCGTATTGAACACCCGACTGCTCTAGTTATTATTTACTAACCAAGCCTTAATCTTCATTAAAAAAATTCTTGGTCCCATAACCTACCCCTTGCCAGATTTCAATGAAGTTTGTCGTAATTTTTAAAAATATATTCAATATTGCTTTTCAAAACGAGCGAAAGTTTGTATGGAACAAGCCGTAATATCATGAACCTGTGAAGCAATCTTCTAGAGAACAGAATAGGCTATCCACTTTCTAAAAGAAAGTTGAAAAAATTAGCAAATGAGGAGTTTGACAATAGTAGTTTCTGTTTCAGAACATAAAATTTATAGTAGCATTTATCCAGTGGTTTTCAGAGTCTTTGGAAAACTTACAAATAAAAATAAGTTTGTTTTGACACCATTAGATGTCATTCTTCCAAGAACTGTGAAAAAATGTGGCGTCTAAGGTCAGACACAAAGTATTGTCTGACATTCGGACACATTCAGTGCAGTGTTAACTGTGCAAAGTGAATCTGGAATGACAGAACAAATTGCGATTGGTTCACTGGGTCTTAAATTTGCCCAAGCCCAACCTCTTGCCCAAATAAACACCATTCATTAATTATAATCAGGTAAATGTTATTGCAACAGGAGAGGTATCATATGCTTAGCCTGTTGTTTTGTTTTCTAGACCAAGTACCTTTTCTTTGGGTATCTTGCGAAATACATTATGCCCCAGTGAGAGTCGGCACAAATATACCTTCTGGCTGCTGTTATAAATGTGCTTTATTTTATAAGCGTTATTTGAAAGCGTAAACTTAACTTATACACCTTTCAAACACTTTGCCGTCAATTTCCGTTTCAGCGCTAAATGACCTCATAGGTCCCAGTGCTTGGCCTTTGGGCCAAATTCTGTATTCTATTCAGTCCAATTCGATAAGTGGAATTCAAAGTGTGAGCTCATTCTTCAGCGAAAAATCTAAGTGTAAGCTTGTTCAATCCAATAAATGGAATCAAGATGTTAATTTAATCGTTGATTGAAATTCAAGCTCTAAGCTTATCTCATAGTCCGAATTCAAAGTGTATGTTTATCTCACAACAAGAATTTAAGTAGAAGCTTATCAACTAAATTGTATTCAAAATATAATCTTAACCTTGAAATTGATTTCTAAGTAGGAGAGTTTCAAGTTGCATGGGTATGTATTGACTGGAATTCAAAATGTAAGGTGACTCATTAAATGGAATTTAGATTACAGGCGTTCTTTGTAACTGGAATACAATTTTTTGTGCTTATAGTTCGAAATATATCCTCATCTCATAATTGGATTTCGAAGCAGGCACTTATCCCAAAACTAGAACTGAAAGCAGACTCCCAAAATAACTGAATTCAAAGAATATCTTATCAGAATCTAATTGTTATTTCATCTGATAGGTGAAATTGGGAGTAGTTTATTTACTTAACTGCTGTTTGAATCATGATATGCTTATCATACCTGGATTTCAAAGACCAGTGTGACCTCGTCACTTGGATTCGGAACATGAGCATGTGGCCACATACAAAGCATAAGATTATGTCAGGACTGAGATTCAAAGCATTATATTATCTCCCAAGTGGAATTCAATTCATGTGTTGATGACCTGAAAGCTTAATGCTTATATCTGTACTGGAATTCAAAGCAGTGCACATTCTTATACAGAACTTACGTGTAAGCTTAGAATTGCAACTGGAATTCAAACTACAGACTTATCTCCCGACTAGAATTCAAACTACAGCCTCATCTCGCGACTTGAATCCAAACTGTAACCTCACATCGCCACTGGAATTCAATTTATTGTCTGATCTCGCATTTGAATTCCAGTCACAGTTTCATCTCATAACTGGATTTCAGATGAGAGACTAATTTCATAATCTGAATTCAGATTCTGACCTGATGCCGGTCAGATGACTTGAAAGCACAAGCAAGCCTCTCCATCGACTACAAGCACAGTCATGTCCTCATCAAATCAGGAGTTGCACCAACCCCCCCTCCTCCTCCTCCTCCTCCTCCTCCTCCTCCTCCTCCTCCTCCTCCTCCTCCTCCTCCTGTGCCAAAGATCATACCCCCACCCCCTTCTCCCCCCAGAGTCATGGCTGAGTAAATAAACTCTGAAGACACAAGGGGCCTTTGTATAACAGTTCGGTTCAGTTGCCTGCCAGAGGTCTTTTGCCTTTGGGACGGCTCCTACATTTGCCTGTGTGTGTGGCTAGTCTTCGCTTCTGTGGGCTTACTCTTGTTATTTATTCACTTACTTCGCTTATCTTATGCATATTCAGCTTCAGTTTTGCTTTCTGCATTTTTTGCAGCGTCTTAGAAGTCTGAGGTCTTGACCTATTACCCGTCCAGTGCCTAGAACCGATCTTGATCTGACACTGGAAGAAGAATGATTGAAACTGAAACGACTTATGAATTGTAAAAGAGATGTAGCTCATTTAATCACTCAAAACTGCAAATGTTTATTATGTATTCTCTCTTCTCTCTCTCTCTCTCTCTCTCTCTCTCTCTCTCTCTCTCTCTCTCTCTCTCTCTCTCTCTGTGCAGGCACTTATAATCCAACAAAGAGGCCCTTGTTGTTTAAATTCAACTGAATGTCTTTGAATTATTAGCAGGAAATGACAAAGAATTTTGATGATACAATTTTCCTTATGGAATGTTGCATACTTTATATATATATATATATATATATATATATATATATATATATATATATATATATATATATATATATACAGTATATGTGTGTGTGTGTGTGATATATATATGTGTGTGTGTATCACTGTGCATAATACAACATCTATCGTAGAACTTTGCTTCGCAGCTATAACCAAACCTACTGTTCGAAGGGAAGGTGGGGAGGGATTGGAGATTTGTATTTGGAACAAGCAAAGGGATATTTGGGGGCGGGGTGGTGTACCTCCTCTGCATACCCCCCTCCCCCACCTATTCATCAGTCATTGTCAGGTCTTCCATCAATTATTCCATGTTTACGCCCTTTTCTCCGTCTCGTGTTCGTCGTGGACTAATGTGAATTGCGTTTTGGTCGTAACTTGTTTCTTGACTCGTATTATTATTATTATTATTATTATTATTATTATTATTATTATTATTATTATTATAAACCTGACGGGTTTCTAAAATGTTGCCTTCATAGTTTTGGCACTGTTATTATTATTATTATTATTATTATTATTAGTATTAGTATTATTATTATTATTATTATTATTATTATTATAAACCTGGCGGCTTTCTTAATCGTCCTCTCCAAGTTGTTGTTATTATTATTATTATTATTATTATTATTATTATTATTATTATTGTGTTGGTAATTACTTGTTCCTTACTTGTGTTATTATTATTATTATTATTATTATTATTATTATTATTATTATTATTAACACAGAGAAATGATAAATTCATTAAAATTTCAGCTCTCATTATTAAATGAAATTTGTGCAAAATAAAAGCTTAGTCATTTCACTTAATCCCTTTTATTTTGACTTTAATATACCAGTGAACATAAATAATCTTACTTTTATTTATTGTTATTACTATTACTTGCGTACCCATACGGACACGTAGGGTATTGCTGTTACACACGGGAAAATATATGCAGGCGAACGTTGTTTTGTTATTATTATTATTATTATTATTATTATGGTACAGTTCCTTTGTCTCGTAAACAGTTCGAATGTCAATGACGTCATTCGGCTTACAAAGAGGTGTTTCTTCTCTCTCTCTCTCTCTCTCTCTCTCTCTCTCTCTCTCTCTCTCTCTCAGCATCCTGTTTTGGCTGACTTGGCTCGGATTTCTTTTCTCTCTCTCTCTCTCTCTCTCTCTCTCTCTCTCAGCATCTTGTCTTGGCTTTCTTCTCTCTCTCTCTCTCTCTCTCTCTCTCTCTCTCTCTCTCCTCTCTCTCTCTCTCCATCCTGACTTGGCTCAGATTTCTTCTCTCTCTCTCTCTCTCTCTCTTCTCTCTCTTCTCTCTCTCTCTCTCTTTCAGTATCTTGTCTTGGCTGGGTTTCTCTCTCTCTCTCTCTCTCTCTCAGTATCTTGTCTTCTCTCTCTCTCTCTCTCTCTCTCTCTCTCTCTCTCTCTCTCAGCATCCTGACTTGGCTGGGATTTCTTCTCTCTCTCTCTCTCTCTCTCTCTCTCTCTCTCTCTCTCTCTCTCTCTCTCTCTCTCTCTCTCTCAGTATCTTGTCTTCAGAAACATACCGAAAACATCTGAACTAAAATTATCAAAAGAGCAAGCAGAGGTAGATTAATCTGCCAAAAACTATACCAGGAAAATTCTCTCAGGACATTAATCCACGCACCAGCATCGATAATGCAGCGTCTATTCAATCTTACCAGCTCATCTGAGGAACATAACTGAGCGTAGATGTGTTTAAGAATAAGCTCGACAAATATCTAAGATGCATCCCAGACCATCCAAGACTGGAAGATCAAAATATCGGAAGATCGTTCTCTCTGGTAGACATCAAAGGTCTCACTGCAGGGACCTGACTTGGCTGGGGTCTGTTCTGATTTCTTCTCTCTCTCTCTCTCTCTCTCTCTCTCTCTCTCTCTCTCTCTCTCTCTCTCTCTCTCTCTCTCTTGGCTCATCCTGTTTTGGCTCTCTTCTCTCTCTCTCTCTCTCTCTCTCTCTTCTCTTCTCTCTTTCAGTATCTTGTCTCTCTCTCTCTCTCTCTCTCTCTCTCTCTCTCTCTCTCTCCTCTCTCTCTCTCTCTCTCTCTCTCTCTCTCAGCATCCTGACTTGGATCAGATTTCTTCTCTCTGTCTCTCTCTCTGTCTGTCTCTCTCTCTCTCTCTCTCTCTCTCTCTCTCTCTCTCTCTCTCTCTCTCTCTCCAGGCCAGCATCTGCTTCCGGTCATCTGTGCTCCATCATCTTTTAGTTGATTCTTAATGTTTATATTGAATAGCAAAAAGTTGCCGGTTTGTGTTATTTTTGGACAATTTTGTAGGGTCTTGCGAGGAAGTGTCAGGCCTTATCTGAGAATCTGTAAGCGTGTATATTTATTTACTTTTAAATTAATAAATATATAAATAAATTCATTATTAAATGAATAAATATATAAATATTTTTATTCATTTATTAAGTGAATAAATATTTATATATTTATCTATGTTTGTGAACTGAGATTCTTTCGAGATTTGTTTCTAAAGGAATAATAAAATCATGTTTGTTTTAATTTTTAGTAACCTATATATTTGATTTATTTGCCTATATTTGTAATTTTGAGAATATTTCGATGTTTCCCCTAAAATGATTAAATAAAAATACTGTTTTTTTTTTTTTTGCTTGTAGTCATTTTTATGTGACCTTGAAAAATATTTTAAGCTTTGAAAAATTAGCTGTTTATTTATTTTAGGGACTTTGTTTTTTTTTTTCGGGCGGCGGGAAGCAGCGCTTTTAATTCGATTTCTTGTGTATATTAGGTTGTTATTATTAAAATAGTTTAAGCATAGTATATTAGAAATTGGGTTATTTTGAATGTAGTTTTTTCATTGTAGCTAATATTTGTTATAGAAAGTTTTTTCATTGTATATAGTATTTGGATTTTTTTTTGAAAGTTTTTTCATTGTACCTAATATTTTGTATTGTGACTTTTTTTTATTGTTCCTAATATTTTTGGTTTAGGAAGCCTTTTCATTATACCAAATATTTCTTTTTATGAATTTTTTCATTGTATCTAATATTTTGTTTTATGAAGTTTTTTCATTGTACTTAATATTTTGAAAGGTTTTCATTGTACTTAATATTTTGTATTTGGATTTTTTTCATTTTACCCAATCTTTTGGTTTAGGAAGCCTTTTCATTGTACCTAATATTTTGTGTTATGAATTTTTTCACTGTAATATTTTGTTTTATGAAGGTTTTTCATTGTATTAATATTTTGTATTTTGAAGGTTTTTCATTGTACCTAATGTTTTGTATTATGAATTTTTTTTTATTGTTCCTAATATTTTGGTTTAGGAAGCCTTTTCATTGTACCTAATATTTCGTAATAGGAATTTTTTCATTGTACCTTATATTTTGTATTTGGAATTTTTCCATTTGTATTAGACAGTTTTTATTGTACTTAATATTTGTAGTTTGAAGGTTTTTTCATTGTAGCCAATATTTTTTTGCTAATTTTTGTTGCAGGAAGCTTTTTCATTTATTTTATTTTGCTTTGAAGCATTTATGCATTTATGATACCTTTATTTCCAAAGCCTAGATACATCGCATCATATAATTATCTTAGTATCTTAAAAAATACGATTTCAAGATCTGGGATGTTTTCGTTAATGAGCTTTTTTCCTACAAAGAGAATAATTTGATTAAGAAAATTCAGGAACACTTATAGGCATTTTTATACAAAAAGATATTGAATTCTCATGATTAATATTAGTTCGCATATTAAATAAATGAATGAGTACTTTTAATATTTTTTTTTAAAATTAAAATTGATATGAAAAGCACTATTTCCAATTTAGAAATTGTATAGCTTCCTGGTAATTATTATTAAAGCTAATATGTTTATTTATTTTTTGGGAGCGGTTGGGTGTTTTTTCTTTATAGATAATGCCATTAATAATTTTTGGGTCTGATAAAAGGAAAATTTGGAAATTCCGTTACTTTTCGAGTTCGCATGTTACTGAAACATGGGAATCAGTGTCAAAAAAATTCCAGTGTTGAAATCTGGAAAAAGGAAAATTTGACTTTTATTTTAAGAGAAATCTTAGATAAAAAAAAAAAAGTTCTCCCGGACTAATATAAAATAAACATGGGATTCAACGTCCAGAAATATGCCACGCTCAAAAAAAAATATTTGAAAATTTCCCATTCCGCTAAGTAAAAAAGAACTAGCGGACTGAAGTTGAAGAAAAGTCTAGATAAAAAGAAGTTCTCCCGAACTTCTTTTATAAATAAACCTTGGAAATCAATGTCCAAAAAAAATGCCACGCTTAAAAAAAATATAAAAATTTCCCCGTCCGCTAAGTAAAAAAGAACTAGCGGACTGAAATTGAAAAGTCTAGATACAAAAAAAAAAAAAGTTCTCCTGGACTTGTAATATGAAGAAACATTGGAAATCAGTTTCAAAAAAATGTCATGCCTAAAAAAAAACTACGAAAATTTCCCCCGTCCGCTAAGTAAAAAAGAACTAGCGGACTGAAGTTGAAGAAAAGTCTAGATTAAAAAAAAAAGTTCTCCCGAACTTCTTTTATAAACAAACCCTAGTAATCGTCTTAAAAACTGCCATGCCTAAAAAAAAAAAAAAACTACGAAAATTTCCCTCGTCCACTAAGTCAAAAAGAACTAGCGGGCTGAAGTTAAGGAGGCCTCGGCTCGAAATGAGAGCGCCCCCCGGATGCGCTGAATGAAGTGTTAATTGGTGGGCAGCATTGAAGCGTTGTGCTTCGTTTGTCGTCACTGAAGTTGCTTCTGTTGTTGTTCTGGGGAGTGTTGTTGTTTGTGTTGTTTTTCCTGTTTGTTTATTGCTTTTGTTGTTTACTTTTCTTGTTGCTGTTTTGATTTGCGTCGACTTCCAAACGATAACAGCTGTAATGACGATGGCGATTATTGCTTGTGATTACAACAGCAGAAACAACTGTAATAATAATAATAATAATAATAATAATAATAATAATAATAATAATAATAATAATAATAATAATATAAGACCTGATAGTTTAAGTGGGACTTGCAACCTCATCCCCAAATGAGTTGAGGTGAATCCGATGGGCAAAATGCATATATAGTAAAATAAATAACAATTGATTTATTAGTTTCTAATTGTCTTTAAGATATATTTATATATATAAGTTTATATATTTATTTATATATATATATATATATATATATATATATATATATATATATATATATATATATATATATATATATATATATATATATATATTTTTCAAGTGACAAATTTCACAAAACTGTAAAATAAGAATTTGTTTATTATATAGGTCCTAAGTCCGGGAAATTAAGCAGTCTTATCATACAGACATACCACCACGGCTTCGTCGGGCATCGTTGCTAATGCTGTGCGCCCAACTATGATATTCTAACAGGCCTCATATCTATGACCATACGTTTCCCTGAGACGTTTGTCCTGGGCACTTTTTTAGAGTGTTTTTTGGGGCAAAGTTTACCTGTGTAATACTAGAAGATGCCAGACACCGCTTTTTAGTTTTCTGTAAAAGAAAATGATTGAGATGGCTGTCTGTCCGTCCGCACTTTTTCTGTCCGCACTTTTTTTGTCTGCACTTTTTTCTGTCCGCACTTTTTGTCTGCGCTTTTTTCTGTCCGTACTTTTTCTGTCCGCACTTTTTTCCTGTCCGCACTTTTTCTGTTCGCACTTTTTCCTGTCCGCACTTTTTCTGTCCGCACTTTTTTCTGTCCGCAGTTTTTTTCTGTCTGCACTTTTTTTCTGTCCGCACTTTTTCTGTCCGCACTTTTCTGTCCGCCCTCAGATCTTAAAAACTACCAAGGCTAGAGGGCTGTAAATTGGTATGTTGATCATCCACCTTCCAATCATCAATCATACCAAATTGCAGCCCCTAGCCTCAGTAGTTTTCATTTGATTTAAGGTTAAAGTTAGCCATGATCGTGCGTCTGGCAACGCTGTAGAACAAGCCACCACCGGGTCGTGGCTGGAAGTCTCATAGGCCGCGACCCACACAGCATTATACCAAGACCACAGAAAGATAGATATATTTTCGGTGACCTTGATTATACTCTGTACAGAAACTCGCATTTTTTACTTTTTTTTTTAACTACCGGAAATTCGTCTTCATCCGTTCTTAAGTAATTGTAATGGTACTTTAAGATGGGATTATTCGTTGTCTTCAGTTTAAGGTACCTAGCAGACCTTATACTCCCGCACGTCCATCAGGGGAATGGTCGAGAATGGATCTTTAAAGTAAAATGGTACTCCACTCTTTGTAACTGATATAAATTGTTAAGGATTTATCATGCACTCATCACCGTCGTAATCTCTCTCTCTCTCTCTCTCTCTCTCTCTCTCTCTCTCTCTCTCTCTCTCTGTGACGCTAAACTGGATGTAGCCTAACTGATAGAAGTTATGCCATTACAACGCGATTCATTCTCTCTCTCTCTCTCTCTCTCTCTCTCTCTCTCTCTCTCTCTCTCTCTCTCTCTCTCTCTCATAATAACTGCATTTGATATATCTTTTGTCTACACTTGAACCTTATAGTCTTCCTCTCTCTCTCTCTCTCTCTCTCTCTCTCTCTCTCTCTCTCTCTCTCTCTCTCTCTCTCTCTCTCTCCTATAATAAATCCATTTGACATATATCTTTTTGTCTACACTTGAACTTTTAGTCTTCCTTCTCCTAAAAAAGCGTGAGTATCACGCTTTCCTTTTATCACTCTACTTCGTCTTTTGAGGAATTAAGCTGCCCACCCCGTCGGACTCCCAGTAAATTATCTGATGTTAAGTCATAAGAGAAAAGATAATGTTTTCCTTCGGCCAAATCCAAATGTTTTTATTTTTGAAGATGAAAATATATTGTAGATTTCTTCCACGAAAGATATTCTAGTATTATTAAAATCTTTTAAGTTGCTTTTTGATGACTTCCAAAAGTTCATTGTATCTATTAAAATATCTAGGATACAATGATTTTGACAATAACTTTCGTTTTTGAAAGGGGATTTCTTTCTCTTATGCATTGCAAGAGAAAGCATTACATATTTGTTAATTGAATATTCCTCGTAATATAATCATCCCGTAGGAGGGTAGTGCTGTCAGCACACCCCACGCGGTGAACTGTAGGCATTACTGAAGACTGTTTGCAGTGTCCCAATTTATATATATATATATATATATATATATATATATATATATATATATATATATATATTTTTTTTTTTTTTACCACCAGTAGTCCTCTAATCCTGTGTTTCATGCGTTCAAAGAACAACCTCAACATGAGAATAAAGTTTGCCCTTTCGCTTTCATTTTTGGTCATTTGGCTTTTGACCCACTTTTTGTCACTTCATGGAAATTGATTGAATTTGCCACCGACAGTGTATCAAGCGGGAGACAACAGAGAAATACAGACAATATCTATTTTGTCAAACTTATATTGTGTCTGTTGAGAATGTTAAGTGTTTTGAGTGAAAACCTGCAGTGTGTAGTGAGAATCGATTGTGTCCTGAATGAAAACGTGTACCATATCGAGTGTGGGACCTATAGTGTATCCATTTTAAAAAAAACTTATAGTTTGTCCAGTAAAAACCTGTAGTTAATTATGAGGTGCACGGACCAGAAATTTATCTTGTAATCAGACATGCAAGTGAAGCATGTAGGCTATTTGAACCTAGAACAAATTGTAAGTCAGGCGAGAGAGAGAGAGCATTTGTACACTGCGCACCAAGACTGTGCAACAAAATAGCTGATTTAAAAAGGAACTAAAGACTCTCCTATTCTGCAGGAGCTACGATGCTGACGAGAAAACACTGAGAGACAATTATAAAATATATATAAGACGCGCCTTAGTTCGAAAACGTACAAGGGCCCGCCAGAGAGGGAATTATCTCTCTCTCTCTCTCTCTCTCTCTCTCTCTCTTTTGCCATCATTTAATATTTGTCATGCTTTGTCTCTCTCCACATTTATTTCTTGACGTTCCTTTATTTTTTTTATCGTTATGCCGAGCTTTGTGTCTACCGCTCTTAAGATCTTTCATTCTTTTAAGTTTTTTTTTATTAACATTTGTTGTTCAAAACATCACGTGAATCTTGTGGGTTTTCACTTTGGCATTCCTGCTTAGCTGTCCAACTTCTTCAACATTACTTTTTTCCACTTTTTTCTGGTCGTTGAACGAAATTCTTTTGGTAAGCAATATGGGAGTCTTGATAATAATAATAATAATAATAATAATAATAATAATAATAATAATAATAATAATAATAATAATAATAATAATAATAATAATAATAATTCTCTTGTTACCCAGGCAATCACGACGCTATAGAACCCCAATTTCTTACTGAATATTTCTCATTTTATTTCCCATCTAAGAACAATATCAGAAAAACTAAGCGAAGTTCATGACCATAAAGCGTGCTTCTTTTAAGAGTAAATATGTATTATTATTTGATGTTCTTTTTCAAATATTTTTTCTTTAGTTTTCTCTAATCATTTTGCATCCTGTCTCCTACACTGAGTATGTACGATAATTATGTAAAAACGAGGACAGATATTGATCGGTATAAGAAAAACGACGTTGGTTTAAATTTACCCAGAGTAATCATTTTAGTTTTCTGTAAGAGAAAGCTATTGAGACGGCCATTTGCCTGCCCGCTCTCAGATCTTAAAAACTACTGAGGCTAGAGGGCTGCAAATTTGTATGTTGATCATCCACCCTCCAGCCATCAAACATACCAAATTACAGCCCTCTAGCCTCAGTAGTTTTTATTTTATTTAAGGTTAAAGTTAGCCATGATCGTGCGTCTGGCTTTTCGGCGGCCTTGATTATACGCTGTAGCGGCGGTACAGGAAACTCGATTGCGCCGAAGAAACTTCGGCTCATTTTTTTTCTTGTTTATCATCGTTACGTAACACTTTCTGTTAATTCTTATCGTTACGTAACAGTTTTTATTTTCTCCGTTACAGTTTGGGACATTTATCTGTTACATTTCCTGTGAAGGCAAGTATAGGAATGTGCTGTCATTGTGCCCTCTCCTTTATATACATATGTATGCATACACACGTGTATGTATGAATTAGGCCTTCCATTGAACTTCGAACCTATGTATATACTGTATAATTCTTTTAATTCTGCTGTTCACGTAGTATGTCCTTGATTCCTTCGCCAGTGGCTCGTCCATCCGGAATATCAAATATTTAATTTTAATTTACTGATTATTTCTAAACAGAAGCAAATAATTAAGCAAGTTACATACTGTGCATGTGAAAAATAACAAAGCATTTTTATTATTATTATTATTATTATTATTATTATTATTATTATTATTATTATTATTATTATGACGTTAGCAAGTTCAAAGGAAGACTAACCTCTCAATAAATAAAAAAATATAAGTTACTGGGAAAAAAATCCCACGGAAAATATAATGACTGACAATATTATTATTTTTGGATGGAAATAAAAAAAAAACATTTGTCAATAAATGTTGAAGAAGCAGATAACGAAAGCTGATTCATTTCTATTGAAAAAATGTTTTTGAAAATGTAGAATCTGAAGAGAGAGAGAGACTAACAGGCTAAATTTATTGTATGTAAATGTTCATGATCATTGCAAATAATATCTTTCAATTAATAACAATGATAAAAATTTCAGATACCATAATCAGATTGATTTCTGTAGTTCTGCTGACAGGTATTTATTGAAGGCCAGTATAAGGCATGCTGGCTAATAGCCTGAACGCTTAAATGCACTCTATTTATTTATTTATTTTTTGAAGCAAAAACCGTATACAACTTATTGATTGAAAATGCTTTTGATTTCTTGTTCGCTCAGAATAATCTTAATAGAGAATCCTTTTCTATTTACAGGTAAACCTCATGGGTTGGTTTTCTTCTCTTTTCGTAAGTAAAGTGCGAATGTTTGATTCTCAGTTGAGGAAAATTGAATAAGATTGATTTTAGATTGATTTTGCAGTTTAGGGGAATTGAATATGCATCAAATTTTTTTTAGTGTATTTTAATTTAGGAAAAGTGGGTTTTGACATTGTCTTCAGATCGGGAAAACTAGGTGGTTAAAATGTCCTTAGATTGAAAATCTGTTCTAATAATAGGAAATTACACCCTACAGTGTGCGTTCAGTGGCACACTGTAGACGCTTTTAAACATTTTTTTGCATCTGACTGGGTCGTTAAAATGTCCTTATACTGATAATCTATTTTTATAATAGAAATTACACCCTACAGCGTGCGTTCAATGGCACACTGTAGATGGTTTTAAAATTCTTTGCATCTGAGTAGGTCATTAAAATGTCCTTAGATTGATAATATATTCTAATAGTAGAAAGGACAACCTACAGCCTGTGTTCAGTGGCACACTGTAGACGGTTTAAAGTTCTTTGTGTCTTCGACTTCTCAACTACACTGCTTTGTGTCTACTTGTTATCCGTTCTTTAGTCTCGTCCTGGGGATGAGATTGCTAGCCCCATGTCCAACCTGGTGTGGTCAATATCAAATCTCACTAGGGTAGTGTGGGTGTTTGTGGGGGCGGGGTGGGGTGTCGTGTAAATCAAAGTAGGTCAGTTGTTGATTAAATTCCAGTAAATATAAAATATATACGTTGATATTTAATTTGGGTGTAATTGAGTGAAACATATACTTTCAAACAACCGAAAATGGATCTCTATCTATCGGTGGTCTGAGTATAATGCTGTATTACCGCGGCTCATGAAACTTTAACCACGTCCGGGTGGTGGCGTAGCCTATATCGTTGCCAGACGCACGATTATGGCTAACTTTAACCTTGAATAAGATAAAAACTACTAAGGCTAGAGAGCTGCAATTTGGTATGTATGATGATTGGAGGGTGGATGATCAACATAACAATTTGCAGCCTTCTAGCCTCAGTAGTTTTTAAGATCTGAGGGCGGAGAGAAAAAAAGTACGGATAGGAGAAAGTGCGGACGGACAGACAAAGCCGGAACAATAGTTTTCTTTTACAGAAAACTAAAGATTCTGGTTTGCATTCTGTCACATCTCAAAAAAACTTGATCAGATTCTTCTTGACTCCCAACCTTCCCCCTCCATTAAATTTCATAGAAATCCATCCATAAATTTTATAGATATCTTTTGTACAAAGACAGACACATCCAGAAATAGTGGGACACCCAACAGGCAGCGTCCGAAGACAGTAACAGTCAGTCAGTCACGCGACGTGTACGAAACTAGTCCAAGTTGCATTTTACATATTACTTACATCATTCATCCTTCGTTCTCCCAATGACGCTACCACCTAAAAAAAAAGAAATATCCAAAATAACAATAGGAAAAAAAATGTCCAAAGTAACAATAAAAAAAATGTTTTTGGGATTCTTTTCCAAGTTATGCGACTGCCGTGAAAAAAGGAAATGTTAATATTTGTAAATATTACTCGCAGTTACTTCTTGAATTTTTACATTGGGAACGGGGAGTATTTGGGAAAAGGTCATGTGTACGAACTTGCCTCTCTCTCTCTCTCTCTCTCTCTCTCTCTCTCTCTCTCTCTCTCTCTCTCTCTCTCTCTCTCTCTGTGCATTCCTCTCGAGACGCATAAATTCCACTATATCAATTAACTAAGTAGACGGGAGTCGCTGCGCAATTTGTATATGTATTCAGACAAATGTACCTGGTATGATGTCTCTTGCGTTTGTGCGTTTCTCCCACACATCCATTACGGGAAATTACGCTTTCATGCCGCGTAATTACTTTGTCCTCATAGTTGTGTAATTGCTCCGAAGGTCTGTGTATTAGTTGTTCTTCGCGTTTTATTTGCCTGGGCTGAGGACTCCCGCACGGGTTAGTGCCTTCAGTACACCTCATGCGGTTCACTGTAGGCTTTATTTTTAAAGTTCTTCGTGGCCTGCCTTCCTTAGGCCCCTAGCTGCAACGCCCTTTCATTCCTTTTACTGTACCTCCGTTCGTATTCTCTTTCTTCCATCTTACTTTCCTTAACCTTCTCCTGACAGTTGATTCACAGTGCAGCTGCGAGGCTGTCCTCCTGTTACACCTTTCAAACCTTTTTACTCTGAATGACCTCATAGGTTCCAGTGCTTGACCTTTGGCCTAAATTCTATATTCCTATTCTATTCTGGGCTGACGACGTGTCTGGTTGTGTGTGTGTATGTGTGTTTGTTGAAGAGATATCTCGAAATTCTAGTGGTGGAATTTTATATAATTTCTTAGGGAAGTGAATTACTGTCTATGGAAACGTCGATATGATTTTGGGATGAATTCGGACATGGATTATGTTAATTTTGTTTAATTAAGCGTTGGCAGTGGTATGCGCTCTCGGAGTGCTTTCGAGTTCTCTGCTGTGCGTCATTCGTTAATATCCCTTTCATTTATTTTGCTGGACGATTTTTAAAATCAACTTTTCCTGATATATATATATATATATATATATATATATATATATATATATATATATATATATATATATATATATATATATATATATTATATATTGCTTCTCCATGCTGGGAAAAGAGAAAGAGAAACGCGTTTTTGTATCAATTCGCAGAGACATCAGCAATCGGTCCTATGACATTTCAGGGGTACTCCTCTTTCCATTATATTTATCCAATTTTTTTTATTTTTCCAGTACTGAAAGCCATTCAAAACAGTTGAATTATCAAGGCAGTGTTTATGAATGCCATTCTTAAACTAGAAAAACCTGAGATTTGAAATATATTTCAGTGTGTATCTACATTAACTCTCTCTATATCACACCTTTAGTTTACTGATAATGAACTTCTTGTTTAGCTCTAGTCATTTTTTATTTTGTGGGTGCAATAGCACATATAACCGAAAATGATAGTTGTGTGAAATATCTTCAAAAGCCGTCTATTATATCCTGTTAATGCTTTTGCAAAGTCCATTTTTGATGTATAAGTGACTGAGCGTTCATACCACCCAGGATTTATAAGTTAAAATACTTTTTTTTTTTTTTTAAACTGACTAGCCAATATGTAGGCTGTATAGGCAACAGTCAAAACTACGAATGTTAATTGAAACATATTGTGAAATTTATATATATTCTTAAGATTAATAAGTAAGCTTCAAGAGGAAAAAAACTGAAGCACTTGAAGCTTCAAGATTTTCCTTTGTCAGAATAACGAGATCGATGAAACTACAATACTGCCTGGCATCTGGAGAAAAAACTATAATTATCGTACATCAGGCATTGGGCAAGACATTTTTCAACTTGTGAAAATATATAAATTCGACGTCCAGTTCTTAACCGTCCTCTCTGGAAAAATGAAAATAAACACGAACGAAAATACAAAACATGAAACATGGTTACGAGGAATAAGCATATACAGCATTTCGCTGAACTGAAAAATAAAACAAAGAAGATTTTTCTGACAAAGTCTTACTCTCTGGAGACGACATGGCAATCCTAATGGAAGCGTGGGAGTCTGCGTCCAATCATTTTGAATTTATAAAAGTAACGGTCATTTTTGTTGCCGTTGAACTGTAATGAAATAACATAATTTTGGAGTTATTGGTCACCTGTAAAAGTTTTGAAAAATATGCATTGATTGAGCCTCTTGAAAGTTTTTAGTAGATTAGTCTTGAAGAAACTATCAAAACTGACATGTGGCAACTCTTGACTGCGCTATGCAGCGCGCATGCGCGTAACTTTATGTAAACAACGTGGCTTCAGGATGTTTACATGCAGGAGACCGTGCTGGCACGAGGCTAGCTCAGTAAAAAACAAGAAGCTTCAGTATTGGTGCAAGCTTATTCTATATGAGTTATTGTTGATGTGATAATAAAATCAAAATAAGTTTGTATGAATGGAACCAATTTTAAAATTGAAGCTTTGGTATTTTGGAAAGTGATCAGCGAGTGTCTTTGAAAAACAGGTGATTGTCAATTGATAGACTCAGCTAGTGGCACTTAAGTGGTATTAATGGTAATAAGTCAATGACTCTCAAAAGTTATTATAGGTCGAGTAATATAGACACAGAATTTTATCAATCCAAATTGGTACAAATGTACTCACGATACAATATGGGAATGATAATACTAAAATTAAATTATCTGGGTCCTTCTCGTTACTGGCCAACCTTCATAGCTTGCATATAAAATCACTTGACTTAATTACTAATTAGTTACCTTATACGCATATATTTTTTATATATTCGTTTGTGTAATAGTTTTTTGAAAATGTTTATTTTGCAAAAACTGTTATTGTTTGCCAAAAGGAGAGTATATTAAGTATTGCACTTTTATAAATATGTAATCAACTTATTCATTCTGAGGTCATGTATTTGGTGATCAGTCTCTTTGCCTGTATAATCCTTTAATTGACTTCTCCCTGCTTCCGAGCAGTTGGGCCTAATCTTTTGTAAAACCTCTCAAAGATTTACCTTTGCTTTGGTAGGTCCACTAATTCTTCACCTGTGTTGGATTCCAGGTGCATTTGTTCCTTTATAATCCCCATCTCAATTATGCGAGCTTTCTGGTACCCTTACTTTTATATTCCTCATCAGTCTGCTAATAAAGGACTGTGTGTCGAAAGGCCTGGCAACCACTCCGTTGTTTCACTTTTTCCTTCGTTGAATTTTCCTTTATTTATACATTCATCGCGTTCCATATCTTTGTGATTCAGTTATACATCAAGTTACCTTGTTTAGCCAGTCTAAACGTGGAGTTTACAGCCCTTAGATTTTCTTCCCACCTCTCTTAGATTATCATATTCCACTTCTTCTTGAGTCTCTCTCTCTCTCTCTCTCTCTCTCTCTCTCTCTCTCTCTCTCTCTCTCTCTCTCTCTCTCTCTCTCGTACCAAAGATGCACTGGACAAATGACAGAATTTGTGATAAATCGCTCTTCTCCTTTGGTAAGTGAGTCCCTCACCCACTTCTTTTTGAATCTCTCTCTCTCTCTCTCCCTCTCTCTCTCTCTCTCTCTCTCTCTCTCTCTCTCTCTCTCTCTCTCTCTCTCTCTGTCAGCGTTATCCTTAACAGTAACCAGATTCAAGCACTCCCGTCACACGTGCAGATACAGAGACGAGGCGCATGGTACTAATGTTCCCTTACGCAATCTTTGATAGATGAAAGAAAACGACTATTCTCTCTCTCGTTCTTCCTTTTTCAGTATGATTCAATCCTCCTTCGGAAGAGAAGAGGAAGAAGAAGAATGAGAATAAACACTGTGATCATTAAGAGTAGTAGAGGGAGAGAAAGGAAATGACGTGGGGGGGGGAAGGATTGGTCTATTTTTATCCCGGAGGTCAAACAGGCTCTCTCGTTCATGGGTGCTGAGGTACGTTCAAATGGCCCATTAAACGTGCATAAAACCGCCCCCGCCTTCCTTGTCTTCATGTAAACTAAAATGTTCGTTTTGGGTCCAACGGAAGCTAGCTACTATAGCTTGTCTCCGAGGCGATTCGAAGGGGTAAATGTATCTTGAGTTGTCAGTGGGACTGTCGAGACCATTTTAGGGAGCAAAGTCCCGTCTGCAAATGAAAGAAGAATAAATGAACTTGAAATGTTTGTTTACATTTCTCTACTCCGTTGTCGGCTTTGTAACAAGTTGCCAGTGTGTCATTTACAGGAAATTTTTCATGTGAAACAAACTAAAATAAATAGTTTTTGCTATAAACAATATAAAAACTTTAATCGTGTGGAATTATTTGCCTGTGTGTCAATAAAAGGTATTTTTTTATATATATATAAAGCAAAATAGTTTTTGCCAAAAGTAATAGAACACTATTAATCGCCTGGGATTATGGCGGTTCATGGCATTTTTTTGTCTCAGGAACTAGAATGTCACCGGAACTACTGAAATGTTTGTTTACGTTCCGTACCTGGGTTGTTTCGTGGTGATTGCTATCATTATACTGATTTCTTCCATATTGAAAGATGCCCAAAATATACTTTTGTATTGCATATATACTTTGGTTTCGGTATTTTCTCATACCGTCTTTATAATGAGGAATATTGTACCGTTTACGAAGAAATTGAAAGAATATTTTGACTGGAAATTACATTATTTTGAAGTTCAACACGAAGGGAGTGTTTCTAATACCGGGAATTTTGATACAGAAGAATTTTTTAATTTTTAATATATATATATATATATATATATATATATATATATATATATATAGAGAGAGAGAGAGAGAGAGAGAGAGAGAGAGAGAGAGAGAGAGAGAGAGAGAGAGAGAGAGAGAGAGTGTAAATATGTATGTTTACCCGTTTCCATAAGAAGTACAGTAAGTCATTTTGCGTTGATTTTCTTAACTAGTGATTGCAGGAGTATCTGTTGCACGGATAACTGTCACGCAATCAGCTGATTCCTTCCTACATCTGCACACATGGGGCTCATCAACAACATGTCTATCTCATCACATACACAGCGCTACTCACCTCTTACCTTGCTGAACCGCTGTCACGAATGTTAGATTTCAAATGCCCTTCCGCTCAAAAATCTCTCAGTTATTCAATTTATTTGTCTATGTTCTTTTTTGCAATACACTTTTTTGGTGTTGAAATATATATATATATATATATTATATATATATATATATATATATATATATATATATATATATATATATATATATATATATATATATATATATATATATATATATATATATATATGTATGCGTGCTTCCTCATTCACGTTAGCCTGAATAACTTGCAGGAGTGTAAGCGTTTGGGGAACATAAGGCATCCTATTGCAGAAGGAGAGGAGCAGGAATGTCGGGAATCCTTAAAAGGAGACAGACCTCCGTTGTTTCAGGACCTCTCCCTCCCCTACCCCTTCCATTCCTTGCTTCCCAGAGGAGCTGACTTTACAAGCGGACCCAGAACCTCCGGCGCTACAACAGCCGTCCATCAATAATATATATCTACGAGTTACCGCTCGTGTTTGTTTGCGTTCCTCGCCTCTGTTTGCCTTAGGGCGTGTCAAATGCCAGCGCCAACGGCCTCCCTACAGTCGTCGAAACGTGTCAACAAACGGCGACGCGGATAGGTAAATAAATAGACGCCCTCTTGGCCCGGGGGGTTTTGGGGGGTGTTGGGTGGGCGAGCGAGTGAGGGTATCAACGCGGCGTTTGTTTATCTTCGGCAGTCAACGCCCGGTCATTCAGGTTTTATTTGGGGGATGCCTCAAGGCTGGTTGGTTGGGGCGCTTCAGTTTTGACGCCCGTGACTTTTTGATTGATTGTCGCTGATTTTCAAGCCCGTGTGGGCGTTAAGGTCGGTTGGTTATCGTTCTGAATGATGTAATGTCTTCGTAAATATATTGAATGAAAGACACAGCTATGGACCGGATATATGTGAGATGGCCCAGGAATATTATGACTGCTCAGAATTTAGCAGTTGGATGGCGAAACGTGAACGGCTGATGCAAATTCTCTCTCTCTCTCTCTCTCTCTCTCTCTCTCTCTCTCTCTGTTCACTTGACTGCCCTTCTTGACTTATAACCTCTCTCTCTCTCTCTCTCTCTCTCTCTCTCTCTCTCTCTCTCTCTCTCTCTCTCTCTCTCTCTTTCATTTTATTCTTTTGACAATTCTCCCTGACTTATACCTTCGTGATTAAAAATTATACCTTTTCTTTCCTTTTCATCTTAATGATGGGATTTTTTCGGGCATGGGCTATTAAAGGGTTAAATGCTTTATAGGTCTTTCTTTCTTCCTTTTCACTCTCTCCTAACACTTCTTTCCACATGACCACACCATCTGAAAACACGGATACACCTCCCTTTCACCTAACACTTAATCAACTACTAACGGATGCTTCTGCATGTCTTGCGCTTTCAAGTCTTCATATGTCACATATAATAATAATAATAATAATAATAATAATAATAATAATAATAATAATAATAATTTTATTTCAGCTCAATAATAATTGAATATACAAATAAATTTTATTACACACAAGGCCAGTTAAAATTGAATATACAAAGTAGAGAGACAATAACATCTCTCTCTCTTCTCTCTCTCTCTCTCTCTCTCTCTCTCTCTCTCTCTCTCTGTTGGTGAATGTAAACTTCAAAGTTTTTTCAGTGCTTCCCGTTATATTTGAATGTAGTGTAATGCCATCTGAATTTATTATATTTCAGTGAGAAGTTGGAATTTTAATCACTAAAAAAATAGATAGCCTATGATTATTCTCATCATAGGTTTTGTAAACCCCGGAAGAAGGGTTTAATGGGGTGCTCGAGAGAGAGAGAGAGAGAGAGAGAGAGAGAGAGAGAGAGAGAGAGAGAGAGAGAGAGAGCTTTAATAACCAGTGTTAACATTTCATGCTCTCCTGTACAGTCAGAACAGAAAAGTCTAAGGACTTAAAACTCCAAGTTTCAACGCAAACATGTCACTCTCTGTCAATATTGGTGAATCCTAATGACTAATACATATGCAAACAAAAGTCATAAGTAATAAGTGTCTTTTGCAAAATATTCTTTTAATTGAAGTTATCACAAAATACTTCCCATTCCTTTATGAAGTTTTTCTTGGGGAAGTTTAAGTGACCAGCATCGCCATGTTTACCCTGAGGGATCTTCTCCTCTTGGTAAGAGAAACCTGACCTCAGGTTGATCTTGAGCAAATATCAGGTCATCTGGAGTAATATAAGTTTCGGGATTTTTCTGAGTTATTCATTCATTTCCAATTTGGTTCGTATGTATGTGTATAGATGACACTCTGCAGTGTATACATTTATTCTTGTTTATTTATATATATTTATTTGCAGTATTTAACTGCTTGCATTCTCACAATTGCTTTACACAAGCATATATATATATATATATATATATATATATATATATATATATATATATATATATATATATATATATATATATCTGATCATGAATTATACCCTTGCTCTGTAATCAGACATTATTATTATTATTATTATTATTATTATTATTATTATTATTATTATTATTATTATTATTATTTGTATTCATTGTATCGCATTGTTTACATGTGCTGAGATATGCAATGAAAAATTATAGTCAGAGAGTATTCATTGTAGATATTTAGTCTTAAGAATGATTGAATTTTTTGAAAAATGATTCAAAGCGCAGACGAAACTGTCATAATGCTATTTTTGTTTAAAATTAGTAAAGCAATAGAGACAATCCTATTGCTTCATTGCATCCCATAGCTTGTTTTTATAATTAGCAAAGCAAGAGACTAACACATTGTTATTGCTTCATTGTATCCCCACTGCTGTATATTTTTGTACAGCAATAGATCGGCATATTTTCATTGCCTCATTGTATCCCTTTGCTATTTTGTTATTACTAGCAAGGCAATAGATTGACACATTGCTATCGCATCATTGTATCCCATTTTTATAATTAGCAAATCAATACTGACACATTTCTATTGCTTCGTTGTATCCCCATTGCTATTTTTTATTATTATTAGCAGAGCAATAGACTGACACATTTCTATTGTTTCGTTGTATCCCCAATGCTATTATTTTATTATTGACTGGAGAAGGTATACTTTCACTCGCCTCTCTCTCAGGTACCTCTTTCTCCAACATTCGCTTTTTCTCTGAGTCTCGTCAGTATTTCCTGCGTTTTATCCACATCTTGATTTTTCCGATGGATTTTTTTATCAGAACTACTTCTTCTTCTTCTTCTTCTTCTTCTGCTCTTTCATTCACGGTCAAGGACGCGAGCTGTTCTGAGCGAAGCGACCGTCTCATTTCGTCTTTCTGCTGCGCCTGCATTTTCTTATCTCTCTCTCTCTCTCTCTCTCTCTCTCTCTCTCTCTCTCTCTCTCTCTCTCTCTCTCTCTCTCTCTCTCTTCTCCTTCTCCTTCTCCTTCTTCTCCTCCACCTCCAAAGGCGTCCTCTAAGGCTGGAGTGTCCACTCGACACTTGGTTATGGTACGTCTGCCAGAAGCAATGCTTCTGTCTCTGTTCAGAATCTCTGCGGCACTGTTTGGGAATCTTATTATCATGATCCTGTGCTCTCTCTCTCTCTCTCTCTCTCTCTCTCTCTCTCTCTCTCTCTCTCTCTCTCTCTCTCTCTCATACAAACTTTCGCGTCTCCACATCAGCAACGTATATTGTATATTGACGCTATAACGTGCCACCATCTTCTCTCTCTCTCTCTCTCTCTCTCTCTCTCTCTCTCTCTCTCTCTCTCGCAGGCTGTTGACATGGCCCACAGCCAAGAGAAATAGCCAAAGACAGCCATGGTTATTTTATGGGGCAAGGAAAGACCACTTGGCCTTTGGCTGGCTTGGAAAAAATTGGCTTGCTAGAAATAATTCCATGTTGTGTGGTCAGGCATTGAATCTGTTGGCTTTTTATAATTATTAAGAAAATGGCACTTGGATTTTTACCATGGCAACTAAAATGACAGTTTGGTTTTTGCCATGACAACTACAGTGACAGTTGGGCTTTTACCATGACAACTGAAATGGTAGTTGGATTTTTATCCTGACAACTAAAATGGTAGTTGGATTTTTAACCATGACAACTAAAATGATAGTTGGATTTTTTTGGTTTTGCCATGACAACTGAAATGACAGTTGGATTTTATCATGACAACTAAAAAATTGGATTTTTACCCTGACAACTAAAATGACAGTTGGATTTTTACAGTGGCAACTAAAATGGTAGTTGGATTTTTATCCTGACAACTAAAATGGTTGTTGGATTTTTACCATGACAACTGAAATGGTAGTTGGATTTTTACCATGACAACTGAAATGGTAGTTGGATTTTTATCCTGACAACTAAAATGACAGTTGGATTTTTACCCTGACAACTAAAATGGTAGCTGGATTTTTATCCTGACATCTAAAGTGGTTGTTGGATTTTTATCCTGACAACTGAAATGGTAGTTGGATTTTTACCATGACAGCTAAAATGGTAGTTGGATTTTTACAGTGGCAATTAAAATGACAGTTGGGTTTTTACCATGACAGCTGAAATGGCAGTTGAATTTTTAACCATGGCAACTAAAAAGGCAGTTAGACTTAGATGACAGTTGGATTTTCAAAACTGGCAGAAAAAATGCTGTTTGCGTTTCATACATAGTGGCCACGAAAAAGGCATTTGAGATTTTACGGTGGGTACAAGAATGTCATTAATCTTTTTTAATGGCAACAGAAATGGAAGTTAAATTTTAAGATCCACAAAAACGATCACTGGATTTTTAGAATGACCATGCAAATTGCAGTATGGTTTTAACAGTGGATAAAAAAAATGGTACTTAGCTTCAAAATGGTACTTAGCTTCCAAAATTCAGTTGGGTTTTCACACTGGCTAAAAAAAATGGTATTTGACATTTTGCTTTAGTGACAAAAATAGTAACTGGATTTTTGCAGTGGCCCTGAAAATGGTTTTTGTCTGTTTGCAAAGACAAAAACTTGCATTTTCAGTTGGCTGTGGAAATGACAATTGGACTTTTGCAACGAGAACCAAAATTGCAGTTGACTTTTTAAAATGACTGGGAAACTAGATGTTGGCGTTGTACTGTGATTATAGAAAGTTTTTCAGTGGTAATGATAATACCAGTTATCTTTTAACAATTTTTGTGAAAATGACAGCTGGGGCCTTTTACAGTGGCCATGATAACGTCAGATGGATTTCTGCAGCTGCAAGATAATTGCGAGTTGGGATTTTGTAATGTTAAATAAAAATGGCAGTCGGATTTTTGCAGTTTCTGCGAAAATGCCATTTGCCATTTGCCTTTGTGGTGTTAGAAGAACACCAGCTGGCTTGTGTGGCTGTTTTCAGATTTAATTTTACCAAATGATTGGGTAAATTTATGGGCACTGAAAGCTATATCAACCTAATGACTTTTTGGGCAAAAACAAATCCAGTACCCTAGCTGGATTTTGATAGTAATTTTTGGATTGTATTTAACCAGATGAATGGGTAATTTTATGGGTACTGAAAGCTATATAAACCTAATGACTTTTAGAGAAAAACAGTGCCCATTAAATTGCCTAATTATAAATGCCCACTGTTAAATTTCAGAAAATACAAGCAGCCATTTATTTTCAAAGGACAAGAGGCCTTTCCATACCCCATAAACTAACCATGACTGTCTTTGATTATTTCCCTTGGCTCTGGGCCATGTCAACAGCCCGAGAGAGAGAGAGAGAGAGAGAGAGAGAGAGAGAGAGAGAGAGAGAGAGAGAGAGAGAGAGAGAGAGAGAGAGAGAGTAGGAAGGAAAAGGTACGTTGTGGCGTCAGCACAGAAGCTTATTAGAATGAAAATGAGAGAGAGAGAGAGAGAGAGAGAGAGAGAGAGAGAGAGAGAGAGAGAGAGAGAGAATGCTGGGTAAAATACAGAGGCAAATTAAAAAGAATTATATAATTAACGACACTCTCATTTGACCTCGCTTGCCGTAAGGCTTATTGCAAAGGTGTGACGTCACTTGAGATTTGTGCTCTCTCTCTCTCTCTCTCTCTCTCTCTCTCTCACGTACTTGTACGTATACACTCCCCTAAACAACATACCACCCCCATTGTACCAGACCCAACCCAACGAGGACGAGCACTCGATTACAAGTATGACACAAGCTTCCGGGTCTTGCCTATTTTTGGAACGTGTACACACGTCGTATTTTTGGCTCCCTCCTGAACAAACCCTTGTATATCTTGACCTAGGCCCGGCTGTGGGGTAATATCACCAACAGCCGATACAAGGTTTCACTCAGTCCTCGTTTGAACCACTTGAAGTTTAGGCGTCTGAAAATGGAGACTCGAGGGCCTGTTTTAGGTAATGTCAAGTCACATATTGGCTTAGTTTATGTGTGAATCTCTTTTGGTGTGTGTCACAAAATCAGCTGGTTAGAGGTCGGGTTATTGAAGTCCAGAATCAGCAGTATAAAGAAATGTAACCTCAATTTCCATATGTCTTTTTTTAACAAAACAGTAACTGCTAAGATATTACTATCTTCGTTTAACGTGCCTTTTCCCATTTTTTTTTATATGGGGTAAGCACGATGCCTTCTTTGAAGGACTTCGATTTAGCGTTGGGTTAGACCGTAGTAGCCTCGATCGGCTGCCCTGCCTGACATCGCTTAGACCCCGGTAGCGCATGTGTGTGTGTACATGTATCGTACCAAATCCCCAGCTCCCTTTCTCCCAGCAGCGAGGAAAATTGAGCGGTTAGGTCGACAGTTCGAGACATGTGAGGTGTCTGTTATGTTTTTAGAAGATGTTGGAGTGGCTTTGTTTGTGTGTGCATTAGTCTGTAACACCCATTTGCTTTCAGACTCTGGTTAGGTCAACAGCAAAGAAATGTATCTCCCTTTCCATATTTCTTAACAAAAGAGTAACTGCTAAGATATTACCCTGGTTAATTTAGCAGCAAAGAAATGTACCCCCCCTTCCATATATCTTTCTTAACGAACCAATAATTCCCAAGATACCACTCTGGTTAATTCGACAGCATAGGCTAACCTGAACAGCAAATGGAAAAAACAAACAATAGCTAATTTATCTGGTACGTGACGGGGAATGAACGCGTATATCCGGAATTTCTTTTGTACGGATTCAATTGTTTTATATATATAAATATATGGATCTGTTGCTGTTTTTAGAAATAATTGTATTTTTTAGACAATGCGATGTAGGGTGAAAGGAGGGTGCTCTCTCTCTCTCTCTCTCTCTCTCTCTCTCTCTCTCTCTCTCTCTCTCTCTCTCTCTCTCTGTGTATTTATGTGTCTTACTTGCTTATCAATTCACACTTCGTCAGTCTTGTTTATTTAATGTTTTTTTTTATTCATTAAAAGTTTCACACCTCTCTCTCTCTCTCTCTCTCTCTCTCTCTCTCTCTCTCTCTCTCTCTCTCTCTCTTCTTCTTATCAATTCTTCTCAGTCTTGTTTATTTAATGTTTTTTTATTCATTAAAGTTTAATTTTTCTCTCTTAATTTTAGTCCATTTTGTAATTTTGGTTAATTTTTTTTGTAGAATTTCCAAATATATCTTTGTCTTTTTTACCCATCTGCGCTTTACTCAATTTATCTTGCCTTATTTTTTCCCGATGTTCAGCCCGTATATCTATCTATCTATCTGTTTATCTATCTGTCTCTCTCTCTCTCTTTGTCTGTCCTTCCGTTGTTTACTCATTCTCTTTCATTCGCTAACTTCACTGTCATCCAATTTCCCTCGGCTCTCGTCTCCCAGCATCCCTCAGAGCGCGCGTCGAGAAAGCTTGTTATTTCTTCCGCCGCGGCATGGAAATAGCAACACTTTATCATAAGTTTTCAAAAGCCCAGGGATAAGCAAGAAGCATTAAGGTGGCGGGGGGCGGGGGTTGGGGGGTGGTAGGGGGCGTTTGGAGGGGTAAGTGTGACGTCACAGAGGAAAAGTTGAAGCTTGAAGCCCATAAGGGTTTGTCTTGTGTTTTTTATAATTTTATTTTTTTGGCCGGGATTTATTTTAGCGTCTTTCTCTTTGGAGGAGCGCGCGTGACGTCATAGAGATGAGTTGAAGCGCACAAGGGTTTGTTTACTTTTTTTTGGCGGGGATTTATTTTAGCGTCTTCTCTCTCTTTGGAGGGCTACCGAATATGCTTCAAGGCCAGGCATGCCCTAGGGCCAATATGCTCCAATGCCAATGCCAGACTCCAGATTGGAGCCTCCTAGGTGGACTAATTTGCCTCGGAGCCGAAAATGCTCTTGGGCCCATTCTATCTCGGCTGCTCTGGCTTGTGTCAAAGAGCGTTACTTATTTATGCTCCATTTTCCGTTTCTATTATAGTTTTTCTTCTTCTTCTTCTTCTTCTTCTTCTTCTTCTTCTTCTTCTTCTTCTTCTTCTTCTTATTATTATTATTATTATTATTATTATTATTATTATTATTATTATTATTATTATTATTATTATTATTATTATTATTATTTCTGGTGTTGTCGTTTAAGATTGATCTTGTCTTAGTTAAAAGAATATATATATATATATATATATATATATATATATATATATATATATATATATATATATATATATATATATATATATATATATATATATATATATATATTATGAGCACGCTGCTTGCCTGTGACCATAGCACGCAATCCTCTCGTACTGCCTGACCTCTCCCACTTGACCTTTCAAAGCTAGGAGGTCGTTAGAACGATAAAATAAAAAACACGGGGTCATAATGATCTTATCGTATCTTTTGATGACTGCGTAATTCATATATAATAGTTAATAAAGGCGTGATCTTGAATTTTCCAGTTATTAAGATAAAATATCTTCGTCGTATATGTCTATACTATGGCGAGTTCATATTCGAATTTCCCTATCTTTGTTTAGTTTTATTTGTTTCTTTTTTCTCTTTGCATATTTTCTTGTTTACTGATTGGTCATCTCTTCCACCCAATCTTCCCTCGTTTCTCGTAGTTACGTATTTACTTATTTATGTATGCATTTATTCATTTTATTCACTGTCACATGGTAATTTCTCTCTTTTTTTAGTTGGGGTCTACACTAGACGTCAAGTTCGTTTCTCTGCCAGTTATATTTTAAACCATTTTTTTCATCTCTTAATTATTTGTTAATTATGTATTCATTAACTTTGATTGTCTGTGTGATTTTACTTTTAATATTGCAATTCGTTTTTATATCTGGGAAAGTTAATTGCCATTTAGCTTAGGAAAAGGAATTCTCGGTATGAATAATAATAATAATAATAATAATAATAATAATAATAATAATAATAATAATAATAATAATAATAATAATAATACTCATTCGACACTTCCATTTTAGAGTGCTGTGTGATTTAATTTAAAATCTTAGTAGACAGCGGCTATTAGTAAAGTTTATTTGCAGTCCATTTCTTTGCCCAAAAACCATTCCAGTATTGGTTGGTCATTCGACATAAACTCATCTCTTCGTTTCTGAAGACTCAACATTCCCCCGACGGAATTCAGGCCCGTCGCAAAACGGGCGCGCTCCCTGTCAGCACTTCTCTATCCAAGACTCTATTAGAAGGAGTCTTGGTCTCTAATCGATATAGCCCCTCACCCTCACCCTCCTCCCCACCGTTGATCATTGCATCTGATAGCGAGAAGCAATTTTCAAGCAGGAATAAGATTCCGGAGATACGGAGCGATAAGATCTCTCGTCGGGCGGAGAGAACCAGCCCGCCCGCCCGGCGGCGTTTTCCACCAAGACTTCTAACCGAGTACCGGGACCTTTCCCTGGAAAAGGCGGGACGCCATATCTTGAAAACTAACCGTAGGATGGTCTTGAAAATTATCTCATTATGTTTCCCACACCCAAAATCCTCCGCAATTGATAATCTCCCAATAACCTAACCTAACCTAGGGGCCTGGCAAAACAACCAGGGCTGGTGCGATACTACCATACGTCCCATGTCACTTTGATGGGACACCGCCGTCTCCAGAAATGACACAGTTACGGGAGAATGGTGGCCTTGCTGTGACAGTCATTCCCGTAGGCGTGATAATTCGTTGTGTATGAGAAGAGACAGTGGCGTAGGGAATGCTTATCGATTTTGAACTCAAGGCAAGAGCCTTTGTGTGAGACGCCTAATTTTTTCTTTATTTATTTATTTTTTTTTTTTTTTTTGAGGGATTGGGATATGGGACGTCCCCGAATGCTCAAGGCTCGTTGATTGATTCCTTGCGGGAATGTGGCGTCACTGGGACAGCGGTGAGAAACTGATTTTTAAAGGTGATTTAAAGAAATTCAAAACCATGACCCACTTAGAAAGTTTTCTCAGGATAGATTTTGAGTTTCTGCCCGTCTCGGTGTCCTGTTTAGAAAAAAAAATATTTAACTCAAATGGGAATCAAACCCAGGACTCGGATCCTTTTCAAAATCGAAGCGATTCTTCCTTGGCCCGTGGCCCACCACTCCACAAAATTTGATGGAATTCCATCCATAAGTTTCTGAGACATCGCATGAACAAAATCACTAACTCTCGGTGAATCTATAATATCTAACTTTCCTACCGTTGTTGTTTGTTTTGATTATCTGTTTACGTCTTCAAAAACAACACAAACACAACCTAAAACGAAGCGAAACATAAACAGACTGAGGTCTGACAGGACAGAATAAAAATGAAATAAAATAAAAAATAAAAATCGCCATTTGATGACCTTTGTACCAATAGTTGACACTAACCACATTTCGCCTCTCCCTCTTCTTTTTTTATATATATATTTTTCGGGGGAGGGGAGAGGTGGGTCCTTTTGATGTACCGCCACGTGTTCCCCTTATCTTTTGGAATAAAGCATTTCGGGAACAGACGATGCCTATTGCTCACATAGGGGTCCTGGAGAGAGAGAGAGAGAGAGAGAGAGAGAGAGAGAGAGAGAGAGAGAGAGAGAGAGAGAGAGAGAGAGAGAGAGAGAGAAAGTTTGTTCTAACTTTTATGGTACAAATCAAGTTGTACCACAGCAAGAAAAACAATTTCCATTATTATTATTATTATTATTATTATTATTATTATTATTATTATTATTATTATTATTATTATTATCTCTTAAATTACACTAATTTTTATGATAGTTACAAAATACTCAGTGCCATTAAAATTCTATTGTCGTTACTATTCTTATAGTGAATATGAGCAGACCAAGTTATTATTATTATTATTATTATTATTATTATTATTATTATTATTATTATTATTATTATTATTATTATTATTATTATTATTGGTATATATATACATGTATATATAAATATATTATATATATATAACGTATATTTACAGATATATATATTTATATATAGTATATATGTACACAAATATATACTCATACATATTAACTTCACGAAATCCCAATATCACAACGACTCCCAAATCTCCTTGATTGCGTCATCACCTGGTTTACCTCAAGTTACTCTCGTGACGTCACGACTCTAAAGATTGCATTTAGTAGCGGCAACGCTGCATTTGACAAGTGATGACGTCATGGTGACGTCATAACGGCAGTTAAAGATGGCGTCACGGAGCGTGCAATGACTACGGTGGGAATTAGGTCCAATTATTTTGTATTTTTTTTTTATATTAGATAATTGTTTTGAGTTTTTTTTTTAGCCTGTTTCGTGCACGAATGTTTGGAACAATTTGATAATAATAATAATAATAATAATAATAATAATAATAATAATAATAATAATAATAATATATACTCTATATATATAAATATATATATATATATATATATATATATATATATATATATATATATATATATATATATATATATATATATATATATATATATATATATATATATATATATATATATATATAGTATATATATATATATATAGTATATATATTTTTTATATATATCTATATATATATTATAAATTGTCTGTCTATATGAAGTATATCGTACATTATCAAAATTGTCTAGACTAATCATTTCAAAATCCCTTAGAAGAAGAGAGAGAGAGAGAGAGAGAGAGAGAGAGAGAGAGAGAGAGAGAGAGAGAGAGAGAGAGAACTCTACGGTATATCAACGCCATGTTTCATGTGCATGACCTACCAAAACGCATCACTTGAATTGATCTCATACCCCTTAACATGGTATTTGTTGAATTAACCTATTACACCCAGAATTGACTAAATATCTCACGAATTAGCCAGATTTCTGTGAATTAACCATCCCTTGAATTTTGCAAGCATCGCTTGAATTAACCTGACTTTGGAAGTCCTTGATCACAAATTTCTTAGGGGAAATGGCACACTGAAGAATAGTCTATGAATTAACCATGTATTACCTGAGTCAGTTAAACATCCCCTGAATTAACCATGTATTACCTGAGTCAGTTAAACATCCCCTGAATTAACCATGTATTCCTTGAGTCAGTTAATCATTTCCTGAATTAACCATGTATTACCTGAATCAGTTAAACATTCCGTGAATTAACCATGTATTCCCTGAGCCAGTTAATCATTTCCTGAATTAACCATGTATTACCTGAATCGGTTAAGCATTCCCTGAATTAACCAAGTATTACCTGAATCAGTTAAGCATTCTGTGAATTAACAATATATTTCCTGAGTCAGTTAATCATTTCCTGAATTATCCATGTATTCCCTGAGTCAGTTAAACATTCCGTGAATTAACCATGTATTTCCTGAGCCAGTTAATCATTTCCTGAATTAACCATGTATTACCCGAGTCAGTTAAGCATTCCGTGAATTAACCATATATTACCTAAATCAGTTACGCATTCCATGAATTAACCAAGTATTACCTAAATCAGTGAAGTATTCCCTGAATTAACCATATATTACGTGAATCAGTTAAGCATTCCGTGAATTAACCATGTATTACCTGAGCCAGCTAAGCATTCCATGAATTAACCATGTATTACCTGAGTCAGCTAAGCATTCCATGAATTAACCATGTATTACCTGAGTCAGTTAAACATTCCCTGAATTAACCATTTATTA